>NC_045447.1:65704282-65763020 GCF_002776525.5 Piliocolobus tephrosceles | reverse complement strand
CTGTATCAGTGCTTATTTCCATAGTGTCAGTAATGTTTCTCACTCCTCCGATGCAATTTTAACGCTGTGAAAGCAATTTAGTTTTTCTTGATATTCTTCCTTATCTCACATAATACCATATTTATTGAAGCTATTCTTTTGTAAGTTCACTTTTCATATAAGTCTTCTGAGTAATCAAAGTGTTTTCTCTGGAATTTTTTTCTAGTTTTTTATTTTCAAAGATATGTCCTTGCAGATCTTGATCATATCCCATTTCCCTTGTTCCTCCGTATTTTCTCACCAAGGGCATATTGTTGTGTGTGTGTGTGGATTTTCCCCCCTTTTAAACATACTCAGTAATGTAAACTAATTGGAAGTGACAGAAAACAGATCAATAAGTCATCTGAAGATGAGGGTAAAGGAAAGAATGAATTTCAAAGCAGTCAGAGGAAACTTTTGAGATTAGTGGAAAGGTCATCATCCTTGAGTGTGGTGCTGATTTAATGAGTATATGCATACGTCAAAACTGGCTGGGTGGGGTGGCTCATGCCTGTAATCCCAGCACTCTACAAGGCCGAGGCAGGTGGATAACTTGAGTCCAGGAGTTTGAGACCAGCCTGGGCAACATGGCGAAACCTGTGTCTACTAAAAATACATAGCATGGTAGTATGCACCTGTAGTGCCAGCTGCTCAGGAGGCTGAGGCACAAGAATTGCTTAAACCCAGGAAGCAGGGGTTGCAGTGAGCCAAGATCACACCACTGCAATCCAGACTGGGCAACGGAGTGAGATGCTGTCTCAACAAAACAAAACAAACAAACACACATGTCAAAACTCATCTAATGCAACATGTCAAAACTCATCTATGCAATTTATTGTATGCTATTATACCTCAATAAAGTTAGCAAGTGACCTATAAAGAATGGTTTCCAAATTTTCAAAAAGTGCTATTTCTACAGCACAAAAAGAATCACAAGTGAATCAGAAACATTCAGTGTAATCAGGAACATTTTTGAAGGTATGAATTACAACAATCAGGTATTTTTTTGCAGCTTCTAGAAAGTTATCTTACCAGGTTCCTCATTCATGGTCAAGTGAACTCTAACTACATTATAGTATATTCCCTGGTAAACAAAAGCACAAAAGCAGCAACCAGGATTTCTCTATAGTTTATCAAACTGGGAGAAGAGAAACTCTATCCACCTGAGACTACTATTCTGAATCAGCAATTATATTGGAGTGCTACAATTCTCAGTCAGATACCTCTCTACAAAATTCATCATCAGTATGCTACATAAGATGAGGAGTTCAGAAAAATCTTACAAATAATCATGTCTAGGATGTGGTCTACCTACAGGGCATAAGAGGATCACTGTAAGTATCTCCACAGAAGTATCTGCTTTTTCTAGGCCTAGGTCAGGTTGAGTATGGGAATGATCCCACGCACTGCAAGAACAGGTTATTTATTTAGTCTATTACTGGTCTAAGCCTCTGCTTCATAAATCTTGGACACTGTCCACAGCTAGGCATTGCCTTGGATGATAGGTATACAAAAAAGAAGAATGCAATACTCACCCAAAGGGGCTCAGAACTCATTAAGGGGAGTAGATATGAAAATAGAGATAAAACAGAGCACTAAATGCTAGTACTGTAAAACAGCACTGCAGAGAGGCTCTGAAGAAGTCTCACTGAGGAGGTGACAAGGCAGTACAAGCATTCCAGGCAGAGAAACAACATGAGCAAAGACACAAAGAAGAAGCACATGGCTAACGCTAAAGGCATGGCTCATGTGTGCAATGGACAAATCATGAAAGGTTATATTGTATGTCATGCTAACGAGCTAGGCTTAGCCTAGAGTGGAGACCTTGGAAGCATATAAGGAGGTGAATGAAATAATCAGATTTGCACATAACCACAGACCTGCAATGGATATATCAGAGGGATTAAGAAATGAGGCAAGATATCAGCTACAGAGATGAGGAAATGATTACAATGAGGTATGTGAGCTAAAGAGGCAGAGTGTAAATGTTTTTAAAGAGTTATTAAGATCCAGCATCAATTATCTTCTTTATAAAACATTTTGCCCCTCTCATCAGCGGCCTGAGCCTCTGTATTCATTCCTCTGTTCCTTCTACATTCTTTCTCCCAAAAGCTCACAGGTGCTTCCTTCTTCACCTGTCAACATTATATAAGGTAACATTATTCATGTGGGCTATTTTTGGGGTATCAATTTGGACATAAGCATAAAATGGCAGAATACTTTATCACGTCCCAACAGAAATGCTCATCTTCTAGTTCTACCCTACTTATTTAGAAAATACTGCTCTGCTTAGAAAGTACTTCAGTTCAGAAAATGACAGCAGTCCAAAGTACCAAATTTTAAAATGAAAAATCCATTGCATTGAAAACATTGCTGCAAAGTACACAATGGAGCCAACATCTTACCATTCATCATGTCACTGTTTGTTTCATGACATTAACAAGTGGAAGTGATGACTTTAATGATAAGATCAAATCTGAAAGTCAAGTGGTTTTCCTGTCTTCTTCCTGCTGAATACGCAGGAACATAGATACGTGCAAGGTATAGAGCACTGGGCAAGGGGAAGACGTGTCTAGTGGAATCAGGAATGAAAATATCACAGCAAAAACAAGAGTTTGGCCCTAGTTTTATTATATAAAATAAAATGAAAGAGGCTAACGTCCCTAAAGAGCAGAACGTAAGTCAAAAGACCCCAAAAAGATTTGTAACAACTTTGAAAACCAAAACCTGACCATTCTTTCTTAAATCCTTCTTTGATCAATGACATTATCAAGCAAAGGCTAATAAGAGTCAGCTGGGTGTGGTGGTTCACGCCTGTAATCCCAGCACTTGAGGAGGCCAGGGCGGGCAGATGACACAAGGTCAGTAGTTCAAGACCAGCCTGGCCAACACGGCGAAACCCCATCTCTCCTAAAAATACAAAACTTAGCTGGACATGGCCCATGCCTGTAGTCCCAGCTACTCAGGAGGCTGAGGCAGGAGAAATGCTTGAACCTGGGAGGCAAAAGTTGGAGTGAACCGAGATAGTGCCACTGCAGTCTGGCCTGGGCAACAGAGCAAGACTCTGTCTCAAACAAACAAACAAACAAACAACAGTCAAATTAACCTACAGAAGTACTTGTTTAAATTATTTGTTACCTAGATACGCTTTCATAGTCACACAGAAGGAAAGAAAAACTGAGATTTCAGTAGGAGATTTGCCTAAGATATTTAAATCACATCCTTTAATCCTATAAGGTAGAAAAAGATTAAAACTCAGGTAGTTAGATATATATCTACTTAATATTTTATTCTGTTTGCAATATACTACTAAAGAATTGCATGCTCTTTTTGAACATGATGCTTAAATATGCAAGTGGGAGTTGCCTTAGAGCCTGGACAGTTTAGTCCAGCAAGCTTAACTTCTGCAAAGTTCAGTGATTTTAACAAGCCTAGAGCAAGTCCACTATATTTGTGATATAAAACAATCCCAGCTTTCCATCTGTGAGGCAGAAAATGCTTTGCATTATTAAATTGTAGCTGTATGTGGCAAAAGCAGATCTTGTAAATATGGAGAGGGAAAGAATTTAAATTGAGAGGAAACTTTAGATGCAGGAGGTCACTGTAAAAGGAACATGAAGCCAAGCATGGTTGGCTCATGCCTATAATTCGAACACTTTGGGAGGCTGAGGTGGGAGGATCACTTTAGCCCAGGAGCTGGAGACCAACCTAGGCAACATAGCAAGGCTCTGTCTCTACAAAAAATTTAAAAATCAGCTGGGCATGGTGACACATGCCTGTTGTCCCAGCTACTTGAGAGGTTTGAGGTGGGAAGACTGTCTGAATCCAGGATGCAGGCTGCAATGAGCCGTGACCATGCCACTGCACTCCAGCCTGGGCAACAAGGCGAGACTCCATCAGGGCGGGGGGAAGAGGGGAGTTACATGAGATACTTGGGTAAAAGCAATCACTAAAATACTGCCCGGAGCAGCAGATACAGTCACAATCTCACCTAGAGGAATTTATGACTGAGATCTCTTTTCACATGAGGATTCTGACCCTCCCTTAAGGGGAACCTAGACATTTAACTAAGAAAAATACAGGTTATAACAATAGCCTTTAAAATTTAGCAAATTACAACCTATTTATGTGCAAGCCCTCTTGGAAGTTTTCTGGAACTACGTGAAGTATTAATTAAATGCCTACATCAATATATTACAATTTTACTTGGATTCTATGTTACCTTATGACACCATTTCAGATAACACAAGACCTTAAAATACCGTTGTAAAGTTAAGGAAAATTTGAACTAACTGCATCCCATGAATGAGTCCTTTCTCTGACAGCAATGTGAAAGGAGAGCACTGTGTTGAAATTAACTCTTCTCCCATTCTTTCTTTCTCTGACCTATATATTAATACAATTCATGAAATACAAATCTGACTTGCTGAAAAATCCCTGATGATTCACTACTTAAGAACCTATATTCTATGTCATGGCTTTAAATGGTGCTCAACATCAGACACTAAGTTCCCTTCCTTTCCCCTTCTTCCATGTGAAATGCTCTTTCCTCTCCTAGGACTATATCCACCCTATAGCCTCTTGATCATCTTTTATATCCAAACTGTTCCACGTATCTTATCATATTTCCTGGGAAGGGGTAGACATCTCTGACTCCACTATGATTGCTTCTTTAAATATAAACCTGTGTGCACACATCTCTTGCCCAGTAGGCAGTCACATTTTTTAAAGGTTTGTCTTCAATTTCAGGCAAGAAATAGTATTCAGAGGTCAAATAAGGGTAATGGTAACTGAGAGGTGAAAGTATATTCAAGAGACCTTTCTAAGCAGAATATGAATGAATATTTGGAGGATAAGGAAGAAGAAGGGTTCCTGGGAAAGAAATCAGGAGCAACTCTAACCAAGGGTGTCTGGATAGGATTCTGGTGACTCCAGGATATCTTAAAAAGGGAAAAAGCAAAAACAAAGAAAACAAAAAACCCAAGTCTGGTTAAAGAAAATAAATTTAATTTTGGAAATGTTACATTTGAGTTAACCATGAGACATCTAGGGAAACACGTCCGAAAAGTAGTTGGACACTTAGGTCTAAACCATTAGAAGAGAAAGCTATTTCAAAGGCATACATCTAGGAGAAAAAGTAAATACATTTTAAAAATCACAAGGTACTGAAAATACAGAGAATTAAAGACAAAAATCTGATTAAGAAGACAGAAGAAATCACCATACGCAATTTTTTAAAATAGGAAGGTTCCTGGATTACCAGGAAAGGTCCTGTTTTCAGAAGCATTGGCAAAGTTTTAAACACAGCATGGTCAACTAAATCCAATAAATAGGAATATGGAAGCAAGAACAGAACAGAAAGAAACCACTGGTCAAGGATTTAATAAGAATCATTTCAGTGGGGAGAAAACCTCAGGAGAAATCAAGATGGAATTTCACGGGAAATCAAGATGAGATTTTGACATCCTTCGTGTCATGTTATGAAGAAGAAGACAGCGATGAGATACTTGGTTGAAGAGGTTTGTCTGAATGAGGAGCAAAATATATATATATCTTAAAATAAGAAATAAGTTGATAGGTAGGAATCAGTGACATAAGAGGCAGAGTAAAAGGGCTAGGAAAAGTAAAGGACAGACACAGACGTTTCAATAGACACAGAAAGTTGATGGCTTCATAAAGTAGAAACACCATGGAAAGGAAAGGAGGAAAAAAAATTATACAATGTTAATACAAGCTTCTAAAAAATAAATTCTTGGTAGGAAAAAAGTAATCTCTAAAGATACATTTGTACCCTTTCTCATGTCAATACTGAGATTTATGTAACAAAAGTCACTCCACCTTTCCTTTTATGCCAATAGGCTTACAACAACATTTGCTTTCTAAAAATTACAATTCTATTTCATCATGAGACTTGAAAGCATCTGTTTCTTTTGCCTTCTTTATAAAATCTCTAACATTCTATTCTTATGCATCTTCTGTAACTTGGGTATGTCATCTTAAGCCTTTAGAGAAGAGCAGTATAAAAATTCAACACTTTTTTTTGTTTGTTTTTGAGACAGTGTCACTCTGTCACCCAAGCTGGAGTGCAATGGTATGGTCTTGGCCCACTGCAACCTCTGCCTCCTGGGTTCAAGCGATTCTCCTGCCTCAGCCTCCCAAGTAGCCGGGACTACAGGCAAGTGCCACTACATTTGGCTAATTTTTGTATTTTTAGTAGAGACGGGGTTTCACTATGTTAGCCAGGCTGCTCTCAAACTCCTGACCTTGTGATCTGCCTGCCTCAGGCTCCCAAAGTGCTGGGATTACAATTCAACACATTTCTATTTGGTTACACATCAAATGACACTTTCTGCAGGAAGCCTTCTTGATCAAACTAGCTGGAAGAGAAAGTAGAATGAAGAAACCCCTCACTTTTATCAAGCACCTGCTATCTGTCAGGTGTGCTTCCCCATCTGATCCTCACAACTGGCATGAACACAATTGACGGCACAGAGCAGTTGGCTGACTTGCTCACTCTCCTGATGACCCTTACAATCATTCAAGGAAAAATTTTAATTCCAAAGTTCATGCTCTTTTCACTCCACCATGCCACCTACAAGGGCAGGAAACAGTGTTTCACAACTTTGAACTCCTACAACACCTGCGTTGTAATACTAACATTTAGTCTTTATCTTAGTCTTTATCTTAAATATAAATACATATTCAATATATATTTCATATAATTATGTATATATTATTTTATATATTTTATGAACAAAAACATTTGGGAAAAGCAAGGTTCACGTGTAACTCACATTTTTATCTTCTCCAGTATCTAGCCAAATGTGATGCATACAATAGATGCTCAATAAATATCTGTTGGCTGAAAAATCTACCTATAACCAGCTCTTTCGGAATTGTTCATGGTTCTTGGTGTAAAATGGTGTGTATTTTACACAAGGGCAAATGGCTGTCTCTGCTTCTAATGTTGAGCTGACTCAAATGTAGTATTTAATTGTTAACTCAGCAATCATTAGCAATGAATGTTATTTGTTATCTCATAGAGTAGGTGACTGGGGAGACATGGAAAAATCTCCTTCTCTCAGGACCTTACAAGATATTCCTAAATTGGCCTGCTTTTTTTCTCTTTCACATTAAGTATTACAAATAATCAGGCTAGAAGCACTGTGGTGGCTGGGCATGGTGCCAGCTGCTATGTAGATCAACCTTTCATGAGTGGGTTGTACACAAGTTCCCATAATGTACCCTGTAAAATTATGTAGCTGAGGGCTATGCGTTCTTCTGGCTTTTTAAGAGTGATTTGTGAAAGAAACACTTCCCTCATCCTCTCTTCCTTTTCTGAACCCTATTCTAAATTTGAACATTTAAGAACTTTATTGAATGTGATGTCTCCAAACAAGTTAGAGGATAAGGAAGAAAAATGTTTCTAAAACAGAATATGTTTAAAAAAAAAAAAAAAAGTCCTTTGATTTTAGCACTGACCCATACAGACCTCATTCTCAAATTACTTAAAGGCTTTACCTACGATGTCAGGTCTTACCTGCCGTTAACTAGTTCTTTCAGCATCTTTCTCTAAATATTTTTATGAATAGAGACCCTATTTATAGTCGAATGCATACTGTCTAGTGACAAAGTTTAAAATAACCTTTTAAGTATCATGAAATAGTGCATTTTTCCTCATTAAAAATATCTTGATCCTAATGGACACAATAAACGAGGACATGAGAAGAAACAGACAAGAATTTATTAAGAAGTGAATGAGGCCGGGTGTGGTGGCTCATGCCTGTAATCCCAGCACTTTGGGAGGCTGAGGCAGGTGGATCACGAGGTTAGGAGTTCGAGACCAGCCTGGCTAACATGGTAAAACCCCATCTCTACTAAAAATAGAAAAATTAGCCAGGCACGGTGGCAGGCGCCTGTAATCCCAGCTACTCAGGAGGCTGAGGCAGGAGAAATGCTTGAACCCGGGAAGCAGAGGTTGCAGTGAGCCGAGATCGCATCACTGCACTCCAGCCTGGGCGACAGAGTGAGACTCCATCTCAAAAAAAAAAAAAAAAAACAGTGAATGAAATATGATTTGAAAAAGCCAGAGTAAATTTCTCTTTTCTTTGACTTTGACTTTAAACACTACATTTGAAGATAAAATGTGGTATGAGGTCCTCAAGGGCCTATGCAAATTTGTCTCCCTTTATGTACAGATTAAAACGTACTAAGTTTGTCCTAAATTCTAAGATTTGAAAAATCAAGCAAATATCGGCTCCAGTGATCTCAACAGATGAACAGATGACAATGAATACTGCAGATTTTGAACTAGTTTTCCTAATAATTACCTGGTTCATTTCTATTAGTTTTATGACAACCCTCTGTTGGTTTTGATTTCAGTATCTATAAAATAACATTGAAGAGAGAGCTATCTCAAAATTTTTATGACTTAAAGAATTTCTTAAGTGCAAGATAAGCACATATCTATTATTAATAGATAATCCTTCTTTGATTTACTCAATTATTTATTTAGTGTCATCCTTGTTCCAGAGAGGATATAAGGTGGCTTACTTGAGGTACACCCGACATATAATCCTACAGGTTCCTAGAGGTGTTGCCACACTACATGCATAAGTCAACACACAAAATAGCACAAGCACCTATAAAACCTACAAAGAGGAAAGTAGCATGTTAAGTCCATGTTATTCCAGGTAAGAAAGTTCTGCTTAATGTTACTAGAAGGGCCCCAAAAGTTTATATCATAAAACGTGCAAAAACTGCCCTAGGATTTAACATGTCTTTGTCACATCACCAGCCTAGAATTCCCCACAAAACTACAGCCTTCCTGAACTCCAAAATAAGACATTAGTTTGGAACTGACTTAGAAGCAAAAATCTGAATTCCAAATTGCTATGTTTTCCTTGGATTTTACCCATTCTAGCATTAGGCAAGTGATTGAGATTGGGAAATCTTAAAGATCATAGTCCAAAGAATGTAGACACACAAAATAATAAAGCAAGTCAAAGCTAATTTCCAAAGATTACAACCCAATCAATCACACATTTCCAAAAAGTAGCAGTGGAGTTTTTAATTATTAAAGGTAAAAAGAGATTCACGTCTAAATCCCAAAATTAATGGTTTACCCTCATTTGTTCCACAAGAGTTGTTTGCTATAGCCGAGAGAGGACATTTTTAGTTCTGTTGCTCAGGAGGGATTAACTTGTTAAAAGAAAAAAAAAGTTAATATAAATATGTAACTTCTGACTCTATCATAAACAAGGCAAATGTATATCGCTAGAAAAATGAAGTGCTTAGCGCGTCTCAGCCAAAATTGCAATGCCATGTCCCTAGGTGCTATCTGAGTTATAGAGAACCTTCACTATGAAAAGATTATGGTGCCCATCCCTGCCATATAACAAAGAATGCAAACAAAATATTAAGTCACAAATAGTTTAAAGAAATACCATAAAGGCTACTTAAAAGCTCTATAAAATGACAAATGACAAAAAAATTATTTAAATGTTTTATAAAATAATATCAAATATTCCTTCTTCCGAAAATGTGTTGCCTTTGTTGCTTGTGCTTAAATACTAATTCCAATACAGAAACTCAAGGTAAGAACTAAAGGCCTATCTGTAGATGTCCATACTATAGTTTGAAGAGCTTTAGGGTCACCCTTCAGAAGTTCTACGTCAGCAAGGAAGTAGTCTCAAAGTCAGACATTCAAGTCTGATGCTGGAGAAAAACCAAGCCAGAGAAGGTGTTAAGTTTGTGGGTAGGCATATGTATCTGCACTTACAGGATGATAGGATGGCATTCCACCTTCAAGTCAACAGTGGGGAACAGATTTCAAAGAGCCTATACCTCCAAAAGGGCTTGAATTTTTGCCATCTCTTCCCAAGTCGTTGGGGAATAAACACAAGAATAGATGGTAGCAATTTCCATGGGTTGCACATCTCCCAGTGGAAAACTACCAGCGAAAAGAAAGTGTTGGCATTCAAGGTGATCTTTTTTCAAAAGCTTAGCTTGTATTTGGTATAACAATTCAAGCAGCAAAGTGATTTGATTGTTTCATTGCTTGTGGTGGTAGACTGAATTTTCTCATAAATGGATCATGCCTTCTCAAGATACTGAATCTCAATTTTGGAGATTTCATATATTGGCCAAGGCCAGAATACAGAGATAAAAAGAGCTTCCTAAAGATAAATTATGTCCTAAAACACCAAATATGCTTATATTTATAAAACAAGCTTTTAATAGAAAGTATAATTTATACCAATTGACTACAAAACAAAAAACGTAATAAGTTCTAGTTGTTCACATTAAAAATTAGAAAACATTTTATATTCTAGGTTTAATTTATTTCAAAGTATTACAAAACAAACTCATAAGCTCATAAAAAATTCTTTAATAATCTCTATTGTTAAGTCCAAAACAAAATTCCTTAATAAGCCTTATGGTTGAGTTCATAGTATTACAATACACAAAACAAATTAAAATGAATATTTTACTTTCTGGATAATCAAATAAAATTCTAATTACATTCCATTCAAGTTGGATATAATGTGTATTTTATTACATTCTGGCTCTAAAAAACTAGAATTGATGTATGATTTACATATATACAATTTTCAACTAATCATAAAATGTATTTATCTGTAGCATCCCAGGTCCAGGACATAGTCTCAAAAAGGTTTGAGTTCCAAGGAAAATTTAAAAGGGAAAACAAAATTAGAGATGTTCTACCTTGATTGTTTCTGTTTGCCATGTTACATGCAAACAGAGAAATAAAGAGATACTACATTGAATGAAGCAAAAATGAAATTTTAACCAAGCTTCTTGACAAATATTGAAAAATCGAATGATGTTACGAAACTATTCAAGGATTATTTATTCAGCTCAAGTAGAGAACGGTTTTAGGTGAGTATAATTCCTTCTGTACATGTTCAGAAATGCACTTCAAACAATAACTACTATATTAATTTCAAATCAAGCTTTCCTTCAAATGCAGAAAACATATCCGTTGTTTAGTCCAAATTATAATAGCTATCAACTCTTTTTCCACCAAAGGTTCCCCTCTACTCCCACCTCATTCTTTGTAAGATGAGTAAGGAGACTTTTAAAAAATGTTCGGATAAAATTCATTTTGTCTACCATGCAACACATGGAAAATATCAGTTAATTTAACAAGAAAAAATATTTTTAAAGTTAAAAGACCCTATAAGTTAATGAAATATTCTGAACTTCAGAAAAGTTTTGACAAAATTTATTATATTCTAAATTGCCTTTTTGGAAAGATAACTAAAATAATATCAATCCTCCATTCACACCCAGCAAAATAAAATAAATTTAACTGGAAATTACATTTTAAATTGTTCATTTTTAATGTTTTGCTCTCAATGTATAGTAATATTTAAATGATTTATGAAGAAAATGACAAATCAACTTAGCATACATTTTTAAACCTGTGTTTAATTAGGACTTTTTATCTTTGAAGTGTATACTACTTTTGTCAACAATGTGATTTCGTACAATACAGAATTAATAAGTATTTGGAAAAAGATAATTTTTCTAAAATAAACAATATAGACAGGACTCAGAAAAATGCAGTCTGTTTTGATTTTGCATTTTTACTTTTATATCTACTTGCTGTATCTTTCTAAAATCATGTTAAGACAAAATTGGTCTGATATATTTTCTTGCAATTTTGGGGTTCTTCTGGTATTTCAGCCTCATATTAGCTAAGCACAACTTCAAGGAAGATCAAACGATGCAGGACCTAAAAACTAAGTCTACCTGAGGAAACTTTTCCTATTACTTCGTATGAACTTTTTGGTTTATTTTCAATGAAAAGATAGATGAGATTGTTTGGGGAGATGGGGGGCATGTGTAGCTGGTTCGGGGTTTTTGTGTTTGGTTTTGTTTTTGTTAGTTTATTCTTAGAGCACTCTTTTACTAAAGTCACCAATATAATTCACATTCTTTTAATAATGAAAAACTCCTTGTGCTAGTTTTATCTCACGAGAAAAAACACGGCTCCTAAATCAAAAGCAAAATGCTGTATGTTCAGAGCTATATGAAGACAGCCAAGTTATAAAAGCCCATTTTCAGATCTGGAACAACTTCTGAAAACAAAGAGGGTATTTGGGATACCTTACGCTACAGAAAAAAAATTCCTGCTTTCATTATTTCCTGATTCTGGAGATCCAATAAAAACCTTATGGAATAAAATGTCTTGCAAAAATCCTTCAGTGAAAACATAACCAACCACTCCCACCCCCAACCCCCTTTTAAAGTAATGAGAGTTGATAAACTATAATTACAGTATGAAAATGTTTACATTTTCTTATGAGTTTTAAAAGAAAGATTAAAAGATTCATTGGCTTTTCAAACAGCAATTATTTTAGCACCTAAAAGATACACAACTAAAATATATGCATATTTATTTTCAAAGAAACACCAACAAAAATTAAAACATTGGTGATTAGGTAAATACTGATGACGCCAATATAAAAGCATTTGCCACTGCAAAGGGCCTAAGCACAATCACATCTTGTCCCGATCATACCTGCCTGCCAGAACAAAATAGGCAGCTGACCAATTATGGGGTGTTTATCTATACAGTGGTACCTTTGTTCTCCAACAATGTCAGATTGCAAACGTCCTGGAACACATATTTACCTGGAGGATTCTTGGCAGGATCATTGTGGCTTGGACTTCCTGATTGTCCAGAATCTGTAAAGAAATCACAGAAAATGTTTTCTTTTTAATTTGTTTTGAAAGAATTTCACAATCCTCAAGGGACTTGAAAAAAAATGTTTAAGGTATAAAAATGAAGGTGAGTGCTTAAATAAAATATACTTTCCCAAGCCTTTTGATAGAAACATTTTGCTCATCCAACTAGATAAATGCATATACATTTTTCTATGTCAAAAGGAAAAGACAAGTATTGGTCTACAGTTTTCTTGGGCTAGAGCAAGGTTTTTTTGAAACAAAAGATCTGGCTACAAAGCCACTGAAGACGGTTTGAAGGTTAGGTGAGACCTGCCAGTAGCAATATGAAATAAAGCAGACATATTCTCTTAAAAATGCAATCTGAGTGTAATTAAACATGCATTTAAAAGCCTGAAAGTATGTTTTTATTCAATGAGTAAAATACACAGAAATGAGAGTCCGTTTTTCCAGGATTTCACACACAAGTACACATACCCACTCCAATAATCCCCCAACCTACTGGATCCAGGCCCAGATTTGTCTACATCCCATAATAGCAATCGATTTGCAAACACCAAGAAAAGCATAAATTACTAGGTAGAAACCAACATGGCTTTGTGGAGAGCAAATGGTTGGATCAATTTAATTTCCAACCATGACAGATGGACAGACTTTGCAGATAAGGAGGAAGAGATCAATGTCGTATATCTGAATTTCCTACCCCATATTATTTCTCATTGATGGTACAGAAAGAAACGTGGAAGATATACAACTGTTAGGTAACATGCCTTTCTGGACTGATCTGACACTGTTGTGTTTTGCTCACTCCTCTTCCCTCCTTGTCCCCTCTGCATTTATCTGTGTCATTTGCCCATATTATTATACACTTACTTGCAAGTTGCTTTGTAATCTTCTTTTATTGGTTCTAGCATTTAAGTTTTGTCTCCCCAACTAAATTGCATATTCCTAAGCAGAGGCAGAGATTCTGTCTACTTCTTTTGTGTCTTCCTCAGTGTGCTGTTCATGGCTGTGAATGCACTAGGCTTACAGTAAACGCCAGAGGAATGGATGGCTCAGCTCCAGCAGCCTCTTTGCTTGCCTAGAAAAGGCAATTTTGAACTTGATAATGAATTTCAACAAAATTTGATAGGTGGGGCACAAATGACAGTTCTGTCATATACTGCCATATACTGACAAGTCTCTTCCTCCAAACCTTGCCATTATACTTGAGCCAAGAAAGTGATTTGGTTAAGCAGGAAAATCATATGCTGGTTTTTTTATCGGGGTTACTCTGTCCTTTCAGGTAAGTGATTAACATACTGAAACTGCTGCTTCTACTATTAAATATAAGAACATCCTGTTAGTTTCTCCTCATATAAAACCTGGTTATTTATTTCTGCCCTTTGCCTCATGCCTGTTAGCTTAGATATAATGCTGAGATCAGAATTTTA
This sequence comes from Piliocolobus tephrosceles, assembly GCF_002776525.5. Classification (NCBI taxonomy): domain Eukaryota; kingdom Metazoa; phylum Chordata; class Mammalia; order Primates; family Cercopithecidae; genus Piliocolobus; species Piliocolobus tephrosceles. Next base: position 65,748,855 of record NC_045447.1, on the reverse strand, counting down.
CCCCTTCATCCCATTTCCTTAATTGTCTTTTTGGTTTTATTCTAGAACAGATCTCACGAAATCTTAGCAAGCATATTTAGTGATTCCCACATTTTCCTCCAATTGTTTCCTGATTTCTCAAAATGAAAGTAAAGAAACTAGAAATGACCACTCTTCATCTGGCTTGAGTCTCCTGAAGACTGTCAGACAGCTGAGAATACTCTAAAAATCCCATCTCCCATGAAGTCCTCTTATTACTTTTCTGAAATCAAGGCAAGATTCAGTGACTTATAAATTAGAAGATCAATCTTCTTCGTTCTACATTCCTATAAAAAAGTGGTACAATATGGGCCACTTTCCAGGCCTGGAGTATGATAGCTACATAAAAATGATAAATCATAACTTTTTGCTATAGCATCAGCTATTTTTCCCTTGAGTCCCTCTGACAAATGTCTCTCAGCATTGGTACTACATTCCAGTTTAATTTCTCAAGTGATTCTAACACTTTTTAGGAATTCCTACTTATGTATAATACACCCACTGACCAGAGCCTCCCTATGTTTTATTTTCCCTCCAAAGCTGTCTCACTCTTATGAAGGTCTAGACATGCATCCCTCAGCATCGCTAATGCCACGCTTGTGATGAAACCTGAGATAGTTAAAGTTGTCACTTCGTTGCAGCAGTCGCCTCATTTCAGGAGTTGTAGACTCTCTGCATGAGCCTTAGCATGTTTAGTTACAGCAACTTCAAAATGGTGCCACAAAACTCTTTTCCATCATCTGTTGCTAAAATTTGGGTCCAGCAGAGAAAAGAATGAAAGTCTCTTCCATTCTTAAGAAAGTATCCAGCTAGAGAAACTCTGTTCTTTTCTGCTGTAAATTATTTTTTCTTCTCATTTCCAACAATTGCAGACCAACTTCTTCGACTGAAAAAATATACTTACTAAAAAACCCACAAGCATTTGAGGGAAAGCTGAAGTAGACCCTAAATTTGAGGCACACATTTGCTTTTTGTAGCAATTCCACTTTCTAAAACGATCTGGTGTTTACTGGCACACAATGACAGACTTTCCTTCATATGCCAAAGCTCATGCCCTCTCATGAAATAAAACAGGGTATACTGTGTCCCAGAAACATAGGAGAGAGCCCTCTCAGCGAGCAAATGACAGAGCATTTACTTTTCAGACTGTAAATTCTAACACTATAATCTACTCTTAACTCTTATATCACCTTATATTGGTCACTTAATTCCAACTGCTGGAAAAGGAAGTAACCAGGGAGTCGCGGTTGGCAGAGAAACCAAAAATGAACTGTTATTGTGGTTGACTTCAGAGAAAGAATTATTCAGACCACATTTAAACCCCTTCCAATTCACCACCTAGGTCAAATTACTCTATACCCAAAGGTTTTATTTAACCACTTCCATCACTTTGCTCAACACCTCCCACCTCTCTCCCTCTCTCCCTCTCTCTCTCTCTCTGTGTGTGTGTGTGTGTGTGTGTGTGTGTGTGTGTGTGTGTGTGTTTGTGTACTTAATATGTTATAGTGAAGCCTGGCTCTGTCCCTCAATAGCGGCATGATCTTGTACAAAATTACTTACTCTTAAGTGTCTTGGAGTCTCGATCTTGAAAACTGCAATAATATTATCTACCTTGTAAAATCATTGCAAGATTACATCATATTAAGTACCAAAAGCATTGGGTTAGACACAGTCTATATTATCAGTAAATAAAAGACATTATTAATATTAAGCATAGAGCCACATTAAAAATGATTAATATATTTAATGGTTTAAACATATTAAAATGAAAAAAAGTAATCACTTTAATGTGGCTCTATGCTTAATGATAACTAACTTTTAGGAAGAAAGGGAGAAAAGGGACATAACTAAGTTCTGTCCATCCCAACACAAGCATCTAAAAATGACTGGTGAGTCGACTAAGCATGGAGAAGCATGTGTCCACCTGAGAAGTCCTGTGTAAATGCTTTCATCCCTCACTCCCCGAAAGGGAGGAGCCCATTGCTGCTTCAAGGCTTTTAGGAGCTGTCATGCTCAAAAGGCAGTAGATAGCAGCCAGTTGATGAAAATTACCTTCCAAAAGGCTGAAGTCTTTGAGGAACAAGGCTGCTAAGAGTTGTGAGCTGCCCAGCATACTGGGTCTAGTGTCTGGAAAAATATATATATATTTTTTTTTATTTTTGAGACAGAGTCTTGCTCTGTCACCCAGGCTGGAGTCCAGTAACACTATCTCAGCTCACTGAAGCCTCCACCTCCTGGGTTCGAGTGATTCTTGTGCTTCAGCTTCCCGAGCAGCTAGGACTACAAGCGCACACCACCATACCCAGGTAATATTTGTATTTTTTGGTAGAGACGGGGTTTCACCATGTTGGCCAGGCTGGACTCTAACTCCTGGCCTGAAGTGATCCGCCCACCTTGGCCTCCCAAAGTGCTGGGATTACATGTGTGAGCCACCACGCCCAGTTTAGTGTCTGGAAAGATTCTGATGCAGTAGAGAAAAAGAGAGGAGTTTTTGAAGGCAGCCAACCAAAACCAGTCCTCCCTCATTCCCTTCCACCTCTCATTTTCTCTTCCTTGATCTCAATCTCTATTTTCTACATTTCTGTGTTGTCTCTTTCTGACTTGATTGGGCGTAATGTTGAACTGAAATACATTTTGTATTACATATTTATGAAAGTTTCATGTTCCCCATTCTTTAAATGTGGATTAAACATATGTTTATTCTTCTAAAAAAAAAAAAGGTAATGAAGTTACTTCTAAATTATTATCTTTTAAACTTAATCAGTTCCTTCCTCTCCAGGTTAAAGATTCTCCAAGTACAAGAAAAGGTCCACATTCATGCAGGACCCTTACCAACTTTTCAATCCTTTCGTCCACTCCTTTTGTAAAAGCAGTCAATCTCTCGTGGCTCTTCCAATATATAAGCTTTACCCGAGGAGTGAGCAGTTTTTTCTAATGACCCAATTTTATCGAAGATCCTAGATACGTAAGTGATCAAACAGTGTGTCCAAAGTTACAAAGCAACTATTAAAACTTCTGTTCTCAGAAAACCAAACACCGCATGTTCTCACTCATAGGTGGGAACTGAACAATGAGATCACTTGGACTCGGGAAGGGGAGCATCACACCTCGGGGCCTATCATGGGGAGGGGGGGAGGGGGGAGGGATTGCATTGGGAGTTATACCTGATATAAATGATGAATTGATGGGTGCTGACGAGTTGATGGGTGCAGCACACCAACATGGCACATGTATACATATGTAACAAACCTGCACGTTATGCACATGTACCCTAGAACTTAAAAGTATAATAAAAAAAAAAAAAAAAACTTCTGTTCTCTATATGGGCAGCCTATTCAGACACAATACTTCTTGAATTGTTACGATGCAATCCTAAAATAATGCACAGCCAAATGACTTTTCAGTAGTTTAACTGTTTCTGGAAAACTTATCTTCCCCTAACTTCCCTCACCCTTCCCACTATTCACCAATACATTCAAGAATCTTTTTATTAAGCCTTTAGCTACTTTCTATATCTAAGTTGGAAGTAATCATTAGCATCACTGAACTTTATACACTAATTGATGTCTAAAAGAGAGGCCAATTCTATAAATCAAATTTAGTTTGGATTGTCTCCATTAAGCAAAGGAAATTCTAATGTTTTCTGGACAATCTGGTGGAAGCTCTATAAGATGTGTGTTAAATATATATGACAATAAATAAATAATAGCCTGTAAAGTATTTCTTACTGAGCACTAACTTTCTGGAGTAGATACACTGCAACTATCTAAGGTAGATAAATCATCAAAACTGTCAAAGATTTTTTTGTAGGTCATTAATGTAAGCATCATTCAAATGTAAATCAATTAAGATTTATGCTCATGCCTGTAAATCCCAGCACTTTTGGAGGCCGAGGCAGGCAGATTGTTTGAGGTCAGGAGTTCAACACTAGCCTGGTCAACATGGTGAAACCCTGTCTCTACCAAAAAATACAAAAAGTAGCTGGGTGTGGTGGCACACACCTGTAATCCCAGCTACTTGAGAGGTTGAACATGAGAATCGCTTGAACCTGGGAGCTGCAGGTTGCAGTGAGCCAAGATCGGCTCATGTATTCCAAACACTCGGTAATGTTTGGAACACAGTAAGTGCTCCATAATGCTTATTAAATTTATATTTAATTTACAATAATGATCTTTAAATATTGTTTTTAAAAAAGAATACACACTCTATGCCATGTAGAAGTTCAGAGGCTGCCTGAAGAGACAGAAATATACAAATTAAAAAATACACAAATCAAGAGGGGACAGATGATTCTTCCTAGGAAGGGTAGGCAAAGGCATATCATAAAAGATATCAAAAGAAGGTGACCTTAGGAACAATGCCATGAAAAAATGACCTGATTTCCCACCTTTCTAAGACATAGTTCACTCTTTTACCAAGATGATCTTTATAAGACCCAAAACTGATCAAGCTAAACATCTGTTAAAACCTTTACATTTATTCTGAAACTAGTATGCCATTCGTGGCACCTTGATCTGGCCTCCATCAGCACCTGGGTCATACTGTAGCCTTTTGGTTCCTTGTGTGTCTCCTTCATTTGATGTCTCCAAGTCTGTGCATAATGTTCCCCCTTTTTTCTCCCCGAAGTCCCCAATGGTGAGGTCATCCCCTTTAGAACTTCAACAATATGACACGAGGTCTACTGCCCTATTTAGCCTTATATAGCCCTAATCTTTGGGATAAGGCCTGGCACATTTGGTTGAGTCAAATGAACAGAAAACCATCAGTCTATAAACTATGAAAGTGCACAAAAAAGAAAGACAAAGCATACCGCTCTGTGTAAAATCATACATTAGAAGTCAAACAGATAAATTTCTTGTGGCAAGCCAGGGAAACAGACACACAATTCCCAGGGCTAAGTCTCCCAGTCTAATGTAAGGCTCAGTCCTACTTCCCAACTTCCTGAAGAAATATTTGGAAAAAGATAGGGTGGCTAAGACGTACTATTTTGAGTCAGAAATTATTTTTTGTCCATCTCCTATAAAGAGAAGAAACATTTGGTGAAGGTCCAGGTCCCTACTTTGCAAGCACTGGGCCAAGAAAGTTTTAATGACCTTTATACATAAACTTTCTACTCCTAGATGAAATTTCTTTTAGGAACTCTTTTTATTCTCTGACACCATAGCTTGAGGATCAACAGAAAAAGATAACTGGAGAAGCATAATTTTAATTTATAATGATTTTGGTGCAAAGAAGGAGCTGTACAAGGTGAGTTTTCAGGTCCCCTGTGGCTCTAAAATTCTATGATTCCATAACAATATAGCTTTTATATCAAGGGATATCAGAGGAGTAAATGAAACCCACACTGTAACCTATTAACCTACAGACAGCCTCTTGCTAGAACTAAAGGTAGTCATCATGTGATAAAGGGCCCCTTTGTCATAGTCCTTTGCCTTAAGCAGGTGAAGAAATAGCCCATTGTCAGTGAAAGAATACCATGAGATTTTTTTAAGGCTTAGAACAGTCTCTTTCTTTCTCTCTAAAACATTATTAATTGATAATATAATAAAACAGTATATTTTTACAATTAAGTATATAGCATGCCAGAAACAAGATGTAACAGGTAAGAAACAAAAGCTTGAGGGAAGGAATACAAATGCATGTATTTTATAGTAGGGGAATAAAAAAGTAAAACAAAAACATCTGTATTATTAAGGGTGATGGAGAGCAAACTATTCTCCTTGGGTCAAACCTTCTCTCTTCCCCTCTCTCTGCCCAAAGTTTTCTACCATACCCTTTGCAGTTTACTGTCTCCCATGACTGATTCTTTGAGATTTATAGCACATTAGCTTTCCATAATCACAACTCTTATTACATAATTTGGCTTTTTTTTTCTGGCACAGTTAAAACACTAGGCAGCTTCAGTTTTAATGGAAGATTGCTTCATTGCTTTGGGTGACACAAAATTATAGTTTTACATTATTTTATTTTCTATTAGATGTGTATTAAAATAAGACAACGAAAGAACACAGGAAAACTGAGTGTTTTCCTTGCCTCTCGTAAGCATGTAAATATTTGGGAAATGGTTTCTCTCTCTCTCTCTCTCTCTCTCTGTGCATGTGTGTGTGTGAGAGAGAGAGAGAGTGTGTGCCTGTGTCTTCCTTTATCTCCCTGTCTCCCTCTCTGCTTCTGTCTCTCTGTCTCTTTTCAACAGGACATTAAGTTATTTGGAGTCCACTTCACTGCAAAACTTGGTTAACAAGCTGTACATGGGAAGAACTTTATCGCTTTGTTAATGGAATCCCTGACCTTGTTTTTTTTTTTTTTTTTTTAAGTGAATCTGTACTCCTCCTAAACCCAGTTCTGAGCAATAAGAGAAATTAGACCTCTCTGAATATTTTGGCAGAACCAAAATAACATTTGGGAGATGCAGTTTCCTGCATATTTTAAACCATTTACTATTTTACATTTGAAGGCCTATATCTTCAGATCCCTCTTTCTGTTGGTTAACATTGGTTTTAAAATATATGTTTGATTTAGCAAAACGCATAGTTTAAAAAGATGTTGCTACATTTAAGATCTTCACGATAAAATAATTTCATTAACCAAAGAAAACTACAGAACAAGAGAGTAGATATTTCGTTCCTGAACATTCCACTTGTTTTATCATTAAGCTTTCTTTTAAAGAGCCACTTTTTGGCTTAACAAGCAGATTAGGTTCAAAGCATCATATCCCAAGGATTAAAATAAGGATTTGTTAAGGCTCAAGACTCAAATTTGTCCACAGGGAATTAACTGAAAAACATAGGCCACTGAAATTTAAGGTGGAAAAAAAATCATACATCAAAAATCGCACATCAAAAAAAAAAAAAAAATCAAATCAAACCATTCTACCACAGGGGACTACTAATGAAACTCCTGCAAATATGAAACCCCTGCACAAAAAGCATTAAATCTGCCAACATCTCTGACCGGAGCGCTGTGGTACTTCATTAAGTAGCACCAACCCACCCCCCCAACAATGGGAAGCTAGGATAATCGTATCTGACCTTTCTGCCCCATCCTAAGATTAAGTTCAATGACTTTCTACCGATCTAGGGATTGAGTGAACCAAACGTCATAATCAGGATCACCTACAGTTCTTGCTTTTGAAGGCTTTAATCTATAGAATGCAAAAACACCGTACTGGTCATTGTCAAGATTGCTGACTTTCTACAGTGTGTTTTCAATTAAGTAAATAAAATGTGGTAATTAAATCAAGATTACATAATATGTTTTTGATTTGTAATCTTATTTAAATTAATTAACTGACTCAATCCTTGCTTAGTTTTTAAACTGGTCGAGTTAAGGAAAGAGTCCCTGGGAACAAATCCAGTTTTCTATCTTTAAAAACAAGGCACAGCAATCTGGCAGACTTAAAAATATATATTAAATGCACCGGCATAATGTATATACAGAGGCAAGGGTGCTAATGTAGAGGAGGGAAGAGTTTTATGGCATGATTTTGACTAAAAGAAATAGCTCTCGCACTAGAGAGAAATAAACTAAAACATTATTTATTCAAAACATTTCTTTTCGAATTTTATGAAGATTGCATATTTGTTGGAAGCAAAACATTTCCAGCTGTATTTTAAGTTTCTGAAGAGAGTTGTAAGATTTATAATCTTTCATAAATGCTGCCCATATCTTATAATATTAGATGAACACACCACTGCGTACTTTGAGGAACAATTTGCCAATGCAGTTTGCCACATGAAAATAATAAAGTCCTTTCCAAAACCCAGCCAGATCCAGTAGGAAAGGAGGAGATGAATGTTCTGTCTTTTCCATCTGGGAGACATTTTGGATTTCAGCTATACTATGTAATATACATTTTTTTTTCCCCCTTGGAAACCAAGAAACCTGCATTTTACAGCAAGGTATGTAGTGCAAAGAAAATGTTGGTGAAATAGGAATCTGGAAATGAAAACCAGAATGTCATCAGACTTAAGAACATAATCATGGAGGCAAATTGAAAAATCAATGCAGAATTTCAACATAAACCAAATGCAATGTTTATGATTCTATTAGTCTTAAATTTTTCTCTTAAAAGGAAAGCATAGAAAAATAAATGCTGTTTTACCTCCAAAGTCCTGAACAGCATTTATGTTACTACCTAGCACCATGACTTACACATGTGGTTTATCCTGGAGTCTTCACGCATTATTCTAAATCCCACACATACAACACTCCTGTGTACACATGACCCCTCCGTGCTATGTCATTTCATGTATTTTCCCCAAAACTTAATATATCTGGTTAAAATCAGATGTAAGACTTTCTAATATTTCATTGGCAATCTTTCTTCTCAGGGAGCAGGACGTGTTCTCTCCTAACTGTCTGGAGAGTCAGGACTCCCGGGTTCTATTCGGCAACTGCCAAGCACTTGTACGCTGACCCTAAGCAAACCATTTCACGCACGAATCAGTTTTCATCTTGCCCAGTGGCAACTAGTTAAGAAAAGGTAAGAGTTTAGTCTTAGTTGTTTTCAAAGGAATTAGAAATAATAGGAAAAAAAAATTTCATAAAACAGTGAAATATGCACAAGTATTTTTGTGGAAAAAGGCTATGAGATATATATATTTAATGCACTTTAAGGTTTAATTAGTACTCCTCCTCCAAAAAAAAAAAAAAAAAACAAAATCCCCACCTAGTTGGTTGCACTGCCCCTTGCAAACACTGACAACACAGGTAATTGAAGGACTGACTGGGTTAGAGCGCAACTCTTCTGCTACATTTTAAAATCCATGGGGTCAAGAAACATGTGAGTCTTATTTACTGCCCTAGCATATTCCTGGCACACAGTAGATGCTCAATCAATATGTGTTGAATGACTAACCACGGTTTTACAGAGAACAAGATGATGACTGGTAGCACTTAAAACAGTTCATCTTCCTTAAATTACAAACAAACTGCCAGTAATGCCAAGCATAACTTTTAGTTTTTGCTTATTATCTACATATATTCTAATTATTAAGTTTCTACAACCTCTCTACAAATACAAATGTAGTGATTGACTCAATGACCAAAAAGTCGTATTCGTATTTTTTAATTGCTCATTTTTTCACAGGCATATGCTCCTAAAAAATTTTTAATTGGATACAGATTTATCTATTATGTTAGCTAAAAAGATACTTTGCCAAATCATTAAAATGTTTATGTCTATATCATTATGTGAGCTTAGAGAGAAGAAACTGGATGGGTTTTTTTATATCTTACGTTACTTACATGTGATTAAGAACCAGTCCTTGTTTTATTATTAAATTATGGCTCTTAAGTCTGTGATAATATATTCATATAAAAATAAATGTATATATTTAATCTCAAGATGCATAACAATTAACTGGATAACAGAGTAAGATGACGCATAGCATACTTTCTATCAAAGTAAAGTAGATTTGTATGTGGGGTATTCATCATTGCTTCTGTTCATAAAATAACTTTATCATAATATTAGAGGGAAAAAATCAGGTAAGTCATTTGATGAACAGGAAGCTTGCTGATGTGGCAGATAATAGTATTAAATGTCCTAACAGTTCCTTTGTAAGTGGTTCAAAGAACTTCTGTCCCCATGTTTTCAAGGCAAAAGCTTATTTACCAGGAATAAAACTATTTGAATAATGCATCATTGAACCAACATTTTGGAAAAGGGATAAAATGAGGAAACAAATGAGAAGACAGTAACTTCCTCCTGCAAATTAAAACTGTGCATGCAAAGAAAGGAACTCAATTATACTGATAAAACAAAAACAAAAAATAGCTAACATGATTTCCCTTTTTTTAAAACAGAAGGTGAAGAATATTCTAACCAATGAAATAATGTGTTTGAAAGAACTTTGAAAAGTTTACAGGCTCACAGAGACATGAAGATAGGGCATTTTGTGGGGCAATATTCTTTCAAACAGTCATTTTAAGAGAATAGTTTAAAATACAGATAATCCTGGCCAGGCACTGTGGCACATGCCTGTAATCCCAACACTATGGGAGGCTGAGGTGGGTGGATCACTTGAGGTCAGGAGTTCAAGACCAGCCTGGCCAACATAATGAAATTCCATCTCTACTAAAAATACAATAATTAACTGGGCATGGTGGTGGGTGCCTGTAGTCCCAGCTACTTGGGAGGCTGAGGTGGGAGGATCACCTGAGGTCAGGAGTTCAAGATTAGCCTGGCCAACATGGTGAAACTCCATCTCTACTAAAAACACAATAATTAGCTGGGCTTAGCGGTGGGTGCCTGTAGTTCCAGCTACTTGGGAGGCTGAGGTGGAAGGATTATTTGAGCCCTGGAGGTTGAGGCTTCAATGAGCTGAGATTGCACCACTACACTCCAGCCTCGGTGACAGAGTAAGACCATATCTTGAAAAAAATAAATAAAAATTAAAAAATAAAATGCAGATAATTCTAACAAAGAATAATAAAGAATAATAGAGGCCCACCATGAAATCTACTACTCATTACTATGGTTATTTGGGAAATGGGAAAATAAATGATGAGGGGCATGTTCACTTGCTATATCCATTTTAAAGAAGGGAACTGAGAGTATAATGGTGCAGAGCTGTGTACCAGGTGCTCAAAATTCCTCCCATTTTGTCTTGTTACTCATTTTATCTTTAATAGAGATTCAAATCAACTCCTTATGATTCAAAAATGCCTAAGCCAAATCCAAAGAGTATGAAAAAATCAAGGTTCTGCATAACGTCCCATCCATATGCCTTAACCCTGAATGATATCAAACCTATGTAATCTTAGACATCAATGCCTTCCAGATGTGACAAAATTTTAACACGGACCAACTTCAAGCTTTTTACTCAGACTCATCTCCCATGCTCATAAAGATTATTTTCACTGCACATACCACTACATATGGCTAATGTTTAACTTTCCAAATTGATTATTATGCTGCCATTTCAAAACTGACACTGCCTTGTCATCCAGTCAAAAAACAAACTATGTTGCATATTCAACCTCCAACAAACACACACACAAAAACAAGAAATCACATCATTATTTCCAAGTTCTAGATAGTGCTTGGTTACAAGACCAGTTGAACTTCTCCTTGCCCACTCTTGTTACCTCCAAAAGATGGAAAAGGGGAAGAAAGGATCATCCAATTCTTTGTCAGAATTAACTGCCATAGGAATAATTTGAGTCTGTCACCTGTTGTTCTTGGTCTTAAAGACTGCTTCTAATTAGACCAGATCAATTTTTTCTTGATATTTAAAGCATGTTAAAACTCTAAAATTTACTAACAAGATTGTACATGGATATTTTTCAAAACCATCTAACAGCAAGGCCATGATAGAAATGTATAAACCAGATTTTCAGATAGGATTTAAAACATTAGTACCTCAACACCAGTACGAAAAACTGGTGTGATAAAGCTTTGGATATTATGCAAACTTAATTCCCCTGCCCCAAACGATTACTTTGAATCTTACCTAAATCTCTCCCTCCACCCACCCCCAAAATTAGAATTGTCCTGTAATGGTAACTTGTCCTCAGATTCATCCTGAACTCTGTTCCTGCAAACCACCTTTCCCAGTTCCATTAACTATTGACTTCAGGCTAGGTCCAACCAACAGGAGGTAATGGTAGGAGTTGGGGAATTTGGAGGGTGGGAAGAAAGAAGGGGAGGTATTCCTTCCCTCCTCTGCTCTGACATTTGTCTCCAAACAGTGGCGAGATTTCCTTTCGTGATTCTTGCTTCCACTGAACAAGTTCCTCCCTCTGTGATGCCCTCCCTTCAGGCAGCTCCAGCTCAATTTGAGCAGTAGATTCCTATTGATGCTAATATCTGGGTGACCTCACTGCCCATTCAACTTTTCTCACTGAAACTGGCCTTGCCCATGAAATTCCTCCTATTGGACTATCTGGTAGTTTACTTCACTCAAATCTGACAGATACATTTGTTTTTTGAAGTTGGCATATCTATCACTCTAAAATACAAGTCAGGTAATAGAGTTAAACAGTATTAGACAAATACAATAATTCTGTAAAAATCATTAGATTTCAAGTATTTGTTATGGTTCTCATTTTTTAAAAAGAAGGTGGGAAAACACTGCCACCATTCAGTACTAAGTACAAAATTCTATATCCAAAAGTTTTTTGTAATGTATATTGATACATAAAAATAATCAAGTTTTTTAAAAAGATAATTAGATTTTCAATGCCATGTTCCAATTAATCTCTTCCAGGAGGTATTCTGATAATCCTACCCATCCATCCAAGTTTACTTCTTCTTTTTATCATTTCCTAGTCTCTCTATCCAATCTTTAACAAGTTGCACATACCAAGTTTTTTCATGTGCATGTATTTTTCCTACAAACATGACTGTATGCTCCTTGACTGGAACAATTATAAATTTGATTGTTTTTGTAAAACATTATACATTTACTTGTTTTTCATGCCACAAACAACTTTGAAATTCTTATCAATTGTCGGAATAACTAACAGTCTCATGGGAATAATCAAAAGGTTTTCTTAAATATGTACCACTATACATCAGCGTAAGAATAATACGTAACAGGAAAGAGAAATGATTTCAACATTACTCTGTTTCCTTTAGGAAATGGTTCATAAGTCCCCACTTGACATCAGGCATTTTACATAAGAAAAACTACAAAATAAGAAAAGAAAAAATTACAAAGAAAGCATTTTTTCTATCAGAATAGTACACTCTATGGTGTTTTGCTAAAACACTCTACGAACACGAGAAAACAAAAATATTTATGTTCATATGCACAGGGATATATATGAACTCACAGTACCAAAACTTTAGAATCACAAATGCAAACAGTACCAATATACTTCATGTTTTAAGCTGTGCTAGATAACAGCCTGGCTAGAGGGAAGTGACATAACGGAAAAACATACAGCATCAATTCACATGTTGCCAACTTTTTTTGGATAGCACTAACAGGATGACACTGGCGTTGGATGTGCACACTTAGCTGCCAGCATTGCACTCTATGCAATGTCCTTCTACATCCTCTCCCTCAATCATTTTGAACCCCCACCCCCAAGATTTATTTTATGTCTCTTTTTAAAACATTATTTTCCTAGTTGGTGACAGTTACCACCAAACATCATACAGAGACCATTTCAACTGAAAATACACGTTTATTATTTTTTTAAACCTGTGCCTGAAATGTATTTTAGTCAATCTATGCCACATAAAGCAAACTTCTAATGCACATTTATAAATTTAATTCAATAAATATTTACTGAAAAAAGAAAATGGGTTGGAGTCTAAATAGACATAAAGTGGCCATGAAGTAAGTCTAGCAATAACTTCCACTTTTTGTGTTTTCCTACCACCCTTCATTTTCCCCAATGAGAAAATTAGAGTATGACAGGTAAGCTAAGATATAATCTCCATAAATATGACAGCAGACATATTGCACAGACACTAAAAACTATAGGAATAATGCTGAGACCACAAGATAGAAATAGCCCTTGACTTTTTCTGGTAATGGCGGGGTGGAATGGGTGGGACAGGGAGCCTAAAGCCAGATAGGAAAATGAATCCAAATTTTAACCAAGTTTTTTATTACACACATACTATTTGAAACTTAAACTTTCATTGTAAGTTACAGTCCTGCCGGGCGCGGTGGCTCAAGCCTGTAATCCCAGCACTTTGGGAGACCGAGACGGGCGGATCACGAGGTCAGGAGATCGAGACCATCCTGGCTAACACGGTGAAACCCCGTCTCTACTAAAAAAAATACAAAAAACTAGCCGGGCGAGGTGGTGGGCGCCTGTAGTCCCAGCTACTCGGGAGGCTGAGGCAGGAGAATGGCATAAACCCGGGAGGCACAGCTTGCAGTGAGCTGAGATCCGGCCACTGCACTCCAGCCTGGGCGACAGAGCGAGACTCCGTCTCAAAAAAAAAAAAAATAAGTTACAGTCCCAAAAGAAAAAGGACAATAAGAAGAAACAAAAATTATCCCAGTTCTTCCAATGTACTGTATATGTACATGCTATGATTTAAGAATCATGCCATAGAAGTAGATAATTCAACTAGAGCCAAGATAAAACAAATTAGATACATTATATTAAGCAGACAGCAAGTTATGATATAATTTGGCTGAGAAATAGGTTGAAACAGGCACTATCCTAGAAACGGGATAATAGAGCAAAGAACTAAGCTCCACCTTCAATGTATCTGAAGGTCTGTTTGGAGCCAATTTACACAAAATATCCACTTACCAACGTCACAGAAGAGAGAACAAAATAACACTGAGATAATTTATTAGGAAATTATTTTTTAATATTGGAGGTGCACTGTACCACCCCAATCCAGCATACATACTCTCTGTCTCTCTTTCACAAAAGAGAAAGAGATCCCATAAGCTTCTCCACAATGTTCTACACCTGACCTGGAAGGAAATCCTTTTCTTCCAGGCTTGCTTAAGCCAATAAGGGCCCCAGAGAATGCTAACTGCCCAAGAATTGACCTGAAACCATTAATTTACTTCATAGGACCAATCAACTGGCAAAAGAAGTTGAAAAAAGAACCTTTTGGTACAACTGACCTACACAGTATTTAAACCGCCAGAGATGGCAAGGTTTGATGTTACAGCTTCCATCATCAATCTGCAAAATTCTGTCACTGCCTGATAAATGCACAATGCTTCTCTCTCCTGTGATGCTTTTAGGAAATAATGCTTGTCATTTTCCATCTTATTGACAAAATATTTTATTTTTTAGAAAACTCCATATCTAAGGAATACTTTAATGAAGTAAAGATGGGTTAAAACATCAAGCTAATTTTGTAAGGACATGAAACAGAGAAATAATCTCAAAGAAAATGATAAATTCTAATTTTTATTTGAAAGTCTAAAGCACAAATGAGACAACTTTTATTGTGTTGCCGCTTCATTCTTATTTATTTAGGTTTATTTATTCAATGTCAATATAAATGACTGCAGTGAAGCCAGGATTGCAGACCAAATTTGCATTTGGAAGTTCGGTCACCGTAATCTGGATCCCAAAGCCACAGCTTCCTCCTCA
The DNA here is from genome assembly GCF_002776525.5 of Piliocolobus tephrosceles. NCBI lineage: Eukaryota > Metazoa > Chordata > Mammalia > Primates > Cercopithecidae > Piliocolobus > Piliocolobus tephrosceles. The sequence continues at coordinate 65,733,807 of NC_045447.1, read as the reverse complement.
CGTTAGACTCCCATTCAAAGCTATCACTGTGTTTTCAAAGTGACAACACTGTTCAATTTTATTTTCACAGAGCAGGAATCTTTTATGGCATTAAGGGGATGTATGTCACACCATGAAAACCACAATGACATTGCAAACACAGAGAAAGGAATCTAGTAGGGGCATTGGGAAGAAAAAGGGGGTGGAGAATTTAAGAAAATGTTTTTAAACTTTTTTTTTTGAAAAAGAAAATGCATAATAAGATAACTGAAAGTTCCCTATTAATATCATTCAGCAATTATTAAAAATAGAATAAATTAGCTGATATGATCCAATCACCTGGTAGGGAACAGCATGTGTCTCCTTAGTCCATTGGCAGTGCTAATGGTACCCCTAAATGATGGATGTTTTTTTCTATGCTCACGCTGGTTGAACTTAATTTTCCATTCACCTGTTTACCTGGATTAGTTTTCAGCTTAACATTCATTAAGCATCAAGACATAACAAGAGGTGCAGTGATGGTGAGATAAAAGTCTCAAGGCCATTACTCTTCCCATGAGGCACTCAGGGAGGATCTATAAATGAAAGATAGCTTCACTTACTTGGGTTAAAGTGAAGAAATATGAACCCACTCTAGAACTCTGAAAATCAAAGAGAGAGCTTTAAAAAGCCATGCATTTATGTTTTGCCTAATTTTTCATTTTTTCTCATTAGAAGGCAAGGTCTGATTAAATGTGGGTTATTTCTGATATTTCAGCTTCTAGTTTGTGGAAGGGGATTCCTGTTTAAGGAGGGAATGCTGCCACTCCCTACTCTCCCCAGCAGCAGCACACTGGACACCTGAGGAGCCAAAAGCCCTACACCAAAATACACCACTTTTAATCACAAATCAAACAATAGTAATTAGGAACATCAAGTTAATTGTGTCTACTCCCCAGAGAATGTGTCCTCCAAGGCTCCGTGAAATCAGGTCGACAGATTAGTAGTAATTTTACTCCCAGTTCTCTTATTCTAGCAAAAAAATAAATTAAAAAAAAAAAAAAAAAAAAAAAAACAGAGCCTAAGTTCATCACTTCTACCCTCAGAACTATGGAGTCTACAAGTAAAACCTTAAAAAGAAAAATCAGACTACTTAATTGTTTTGTTAGACCATTTATGTAATCAGAGTAGCTTTGATCTTTGGCTTCTTAATCTGTTCAAAATTTGTTGTCAAATCTTACGGAAGTCCTTTAAATCCAGAATTATAAATGTTCTTTTCCATTAGTCCTTCATTAATGATTAAGACAACTTGGCAGTTTGAATCCAATCAATCAAGAATGTGCAAAACCCATTTCATATATATTGACACAACTAGATACTGACAATAAGGTTCTTTCTTACCTTCCATTTGTACTAAACATGATAAAGATAGCAAGAACACCTTAGCTATTTTCAAGGCACTTTCATCTACATTACTTTGCAATCCCCAAAGAGGTTGTGCTTTATTCTGATCCTTTACAATTACCAGAAAGGAATGCAGAGCTTGATAACTTGCAGAGTAATAGAAAAACCTTGATTTTTCATTGCATTTCCCCTTCTGACTTTCTCTATGATCTGAGGGACAACACTTAAGCTTTCTTTGTCTCACTCTCCTGTCTCAAACAAGTATAATAAAACTTTTTATTCCAGTCCACTGGGGTATTAGAATGATGAATCTGACAGGATGTCCCTAACACACTTTGATCTCTATAGGGAAAGTTGCTATAAAAATAAAGACACTGTTGTTATTCTTCTAATTGAGTTATTTGCAAATGGATCTTCTTGACGGAGCCCAGTCCTCAGATATAGAAAAGAAAATTCTGCCAGTTCTCCAGGGTACAATTGCCTTGTGGCAATTATACCCATAACTACATTTCCTTATTACTGTTATAAAAGACTATGGAGTTCAAGAGGAGGCAAAAAGGGAGCTTAAGAGAAAATACGCTGTTTATTTTCAACAGAAGATGCTGAAGTTGCAAATTTGGAACTCAAGGCTATAGGTAAAACTTTGACAGAACATGTGTTCCAAATTAGCGTGGCATTTGTTAGTTGTGTGAGAAAGTCAGAGGTGTCCCTGAGGCTGCAGCTTTTTAGCAAATTTTGGAAATAACTTAGGGAAAAAAAGGTAAATTACAGTTAATCTGGTCCTCACTCTATGAATGCTACAAAACAATGACAAAAAGGTTCATGGCTATACCATTCTCACCAAGAAAGACAGCATATCTCAAGGTACAAAAGGCACAAAAGAAAATTAAACTGAGCTTAGGAAGAAAGTGCTATGGACAATTTTCCATGAAAAGCCAAAAGGGAATATTGGGGCTATGTTGAACTTACCTGGAGTCCACAGACAGAACACACATAGACCCCCTATATTAATTACCAACAGACACGAGAAATAGTAGGTGGCTCAGGTTTAGGCACTTTGAGAATTCCATATTCCTCACATGGAATTTTTTCAAAGTAAATAATAAAAGCTTTGCTTTATGAAGTATTAGAGACACGGGGTTGCCCTTCCATAACAGACATCACTAGGCCCATCACACTGCACATCTCCAAGGGGCATGATTCACAGTGTGGGCTACGGGGAGAGAGCCTTCTAAAGTTGTTTAGGATGTTTACTATGGCATTCTACATATCATTTAAAAACCTTATAAATCATCCTAAAATTTAGAATTTAAACCTGGAACAATTATTTGGATAAAGTTTCTTATATTAACAGGTTTTTAAAATTTCAATCTTCAGAAAAGTGTTTGTTGTCAGTGAAGAACGGCATACAATCTAGATTCCAATTCAACACAGATCTCCAAAAAGACCAATTAAAGGAGAAGTAGAACAGCTTGCTGTATCATGACAATAAATGCTACTTGCCTTATTGTCATTTCACAATCAGTGATACATTCAGTCCACAAATTCTAGTGAGCATCAGATTCATTTGAGATGCTTGTTAGAAATTCAGATTCCTCGACCTCACCCGTAATGACTGGGACTTGTACAGCAACGCTGGGGCCAAGAAAGTGCTCTCAACAAGCACCCCAGGTAACTCCCGTACATTGTTCTCAGCCAGTGTACAAGGGACTTGGCTGCTGATGCTTGCTCACAGACACCAAACTGGAAAGCAAAAGGCAATATGTGACTATAGAGTCCTGAAAACACAAACAAACAAAAATGCAGTCCTTAAGCCAAAACCAATCTCCACTTTTCTCCCTCTCCCTGCCATGTGATGCACCAGCTTTGGCCAAAAATCACACACGTACAGTGAATCCTAAAAAGCAACTAAATCCAAATCCACATTGAACCATTCTGAACTCTATCACACTTCACAGAGCTTTAAATAGAATTCTACTCAAAACATCATACCCTGACTGGCCAAGGGATTCTTTGGGTTCTGTTGCTTTATCCAAGTGATCCAAAGTGACCCAGGTTCCACTCTGCATGTTCGCTTCTACAGCTTTCTCCAAGTCGAACACAGAAGGATTAAAAAGAAAACACAAATATTGGCATAGGTGACTTGAGGTTACTTGACCTTTCCGAAGGAAGATTTTTTGGCAATTGTGTTCTGGCAGCTCCCTGGAAGGCAAGGCCAGGACACAAAGAGGAAGACAGGAAGCCGGGAGCTGGCCATGTGTCCTTGGCAGGCAGTAGTGCGGCAGGGTGAACCACCTCGTCCCTGCCAAACCAGAAACAGTGGGGAAAGCCCAGCTAATTGGCAAGTCACAGCCGGCTACAGTGTACATCCTCGGCTTTAAATGCCTGATAAAGTTAAATGGCATGCCAGACCCTAATCTACTTAAACAGGATCCTCCTTCACTTTCAAAAACTTAACTTGCCCATTTGTGTTTCCTTAAGGAAGTGGTAAGGCAGCATCTTAGAATGTAAGGGCTGGAAAACTTCAAAAGAGCAAAAAAGTAAAGATGTGTTGGAGTCTCATTATGCTTATAGCCATTTTACTTTGTGAAAGGGCCATGTATGTTTGTGCTTTTGGTTTTAGCTAATAAGACTTCCACTTGCTCATTTAGTTTTATTTAAAAGAAACTCTCAAGTCAACATTGCAGACTGATTATGACTTCACTTCATTTGGAGGATCCAGGCATTTTTTTTTTAATTTCACAAAACTCCTAAAGATATCCAGGGAAACTGCAGAGTTGCCCCCAGTTTCCAGTCAGCTATTGTATTTACTTACACGTTACTTTGCTCAATCATATTTGCTAAGGTATTTCTGCATATACTAGCATAAAATCACCACTTTCTGAGTCTTTTATGGCTAAAATGTGGAATCACACAGGGAGAACAGAAGCAGAGGGGATTGTCCAAATAAACTGCTCCTCAGTGCTGCTGCTAACAGAGTGAATCCAGGGACCTGTACCCCGGAGCATAATTTTGCCCCTAGGTCTGAAGGCTTGTTAAGAGCCATTTAAAGGGGTGCACTCAGTAGTTGGGCATATTTCCTTCTATTTTCTGTGAAACTGTTCACGCCTTCTTCAAAACTCAAACCAAAATTTCAAATCAGCTTCTCCTCCTTAAAATATAATAGTCAATGGTGAAATCTGAAGAAGAAAATGCAAATTTCCTCTCAGAATCGATAGAAGAGAAAGATTACAATAAACATAATCCACTGTTTTCATCAGAAGTTTCTTAAAGCCTACAGAATATTCATCCTTTAAGCAACCCAGGACCCCAGAATCTGTTTCAGTGAAGTTAGAACAAGGAATAAAACACAATGCCAAAACTCACATACTCTCTGATCACGATCTGAGATAAGAAAATAATAATCCTCATGTCCAACACTAGGTCTCAGGATCAGTAAGTCAAGTGTGTGTTTCAGCTCCAAAATTACTATTTTTTTTAAGACACAACTTGACATACCCAGACTTTACTTAGTTAACTTTTCACACTAAGTATCCCTGGCTTTTGGAAATTCTCCTTCCCCTTTCCTTTAGGGCACTACTCCTTTCTAGGTCCAATCCTCTATTTCTGAGGGCTCCTTTCCTGTCTTGATGGCTATCTCCTTCTCTTCTGTCGGTCCCTTAAATGTTGCTGATCCCAAAGACAACCCATCCCACTTGGCCATCTTCTTGTCTTTGTATATTCCTCCTCGGCAAACTCAGCTAGGTCCATGTTTACAAATACTACCCATTTTTTTGAGAACTCCGTATCTCCATATCTAGCACTAACGTCTTCTTTAACTGCAAAACTCCTCCTGATGTTACTAGTGCACAACCTTTGTACACTCTCACACCCCTCCCCCAACCAACCAATCCACATCTCAATTAATGGCATTCACAAGTTTCCCAAGCTGAAAACGCTCATTCCAGAAATCCCATCTCCCTAAAGCCTCACATTCAGTTGTCAGCCCAGACTCTACCTTTCAAGCCCACTTCCCCATCTCCTTCCCAACTGGTGCTAAGTCCCTTATTGAGCTTCACATTTTTACCTCACAATAGCCTCAGCCTCCTCAGGCCACAATGATTCACTCTTCACACTATAACCAGACTCCATCCTCTGCACAGCCATCAGGAATCACAACACTTCACTCCTTAAAATACCTTGGTGGCTTCCAAATGCTAGCTAGAATAATCTACAACCTCCTTAGTACAGCATTCAAGGTGATCCAAAACCTGGCCCCAGCCTAGCCTCACTCTTACAGAAACCATCACCCTTTGCTCTCCCCCTCACACCCACACCCAACTTCTTAATATTCTTCTTAACAGTCCTAGAATATGCCGTGTAACTGCAGGTCTGTGACTTTGCTCATATGGTTTCTATGCCTGGAATATCCCTTATTTGATGCAAGACAAACTCCTAATTCATCTTTAGGAGTTCTTGAATTTCATCTGTTACATCCTTCCTGAACCTTATTGCCCCACCTAATGAGGCCTCCCTCTGGGGCCCACGTGGCCTTGCTCACACTTCAGTGCAGAGCCTGACCAATGCATTATGGTTGGTTGTTTATACATTACTTCTCTCCAAGATTGTGACCTCCCGTATCCCAACTTCCCCTGAATAATTTTGGGAATCTATTTAAATGGCATAAAAATGTTATCTTGGATGTATTATCCAGGTAGAAACTGAGACAAAGAGCATTAATTCCCAAAAGAAAGACAAAGCAATCTTAAAAACAAAAAGTCATAATGAGCTATCAATTTATACAGGTAATTAACATTCAATATTCTGATTGTGACATATACAGATGATATTTATCCATTTGTTTAGTTTTTTGAAAAGGACTGAACGCCTACAGTGGTCCATGTATCATCCTTGGAATTCAGTCTACAACAGTCAATAAAAGATTATCTGTTCCTGTCTTCATGCAGCTCATGGTTTCATTTGTACTATGTTGACTTTCATTCACTTGCTAACAGGTAAAATGTGCTCTCTATACAATTTACAAATAAGCAGAATCTGTAATCATTATGTTTTGAAAATATATTGACACTTTTCACACATACACAAAGATTTAGTAGTGGGACAAACTTTTTCATTTAATTTTTGTTTATAGCAACTAAAACATGAGAGACTAAAAGCCACAGACTGCAAAAGTATTATTTAGCTGTAATAAGCAGAATGTGTAAAGGTGGTATGATGACAAAACAGCTACTGCAGCATGAAATAGTGAGACTATAAAATAATGAGACCAGAGATTTAAAATTCTCTGACCTCTATTATCTTTCAGAATAGCTGAAAGGGGTCTATTGACTAGTTTGGGAGCTGAAGAGTCAAATACTATTTCAGAATGAAAATTACTTTGTGGTCACACCCCATTATAGAATACTGATGGAGCCAGACTACATGAATGTCTCAAAAGGAGTACTGAGAGAAAACATTGTAAGAATTGGTTTTCTGCTACTAAAATCCATCCTCAAGAAAAAACAAAAGCTAATTTTAAAAAATCATAACCAAGGCAAAGTTTCTAAATGGAATAACATGAAAATATCAGTTGTACATTTTTTGCCTTTTAGAAAAACGACCCATGTGTATAGCATTTTATATGGTTTTCTCTAATGTATCTGAGAAATGTGTAAGCAAATCTATGCAAGGAGATATCATGGATTGTGATGTCATATTTCTTATGAAAAAAATCCCCTTTACAATGTCAATTAATACCAAATTTAGCTTTAAAACTCCATGACCTCTACCATTTTTTAGGTTAGCTGAAAAGGATCTATTGACTAGCTTTGTGAGCTGAACAGTTGAATGCTACTTATATAGAAAATTATTTCTTTCACTCCATAAGAATAATTATCATGGTGATCACACAATTATTATAATTATATCTGTAAGAACTGTTATCAGGAATCTATCTCTGAAACAGTTTCACGCATTGCAGGGGACATTTATCTTTTTTAATGATCATCAACACGAGTATCTTTTTATAGCTATATAAGTGATTTTTACCTCTTTCTATTAATATCCTCTTGCATGCTTTAGAAGCCAAAGGAGACAGCCCCAACACTTTTTTTTCCTAAAGCAATTGTTTCAGTTAGCCAGGCCAATGGCATCTTTTGAGACAGAAAGCTACCCTTCCCATTCACAGCAACATAACATTCACAATGTGCTTTCCTAAATGGATGGAAAACCCCTCAAAAAAGCCCCTCAAATCTGTGTTTCATAAACTGTACTCTTAGCAATAAAGTTTATTACAGACCTAAAGTATCTGCATAAACCCGGTTAATTGAAAAGTGGGTGGAGAAGGCTGCCAAATTAAATGTTTACATTAGCACAGCTGTATTGTAAAAACATTCTGCCCCCTGTGCTTTGTAATTATAAGATATTTCTGGACTGTGTATCTCTACAAAGTTTATCTCCACTGCCAAGAGTGTCTTGGCACGGAGCGACTGCAGTTTTTGGCAGCCAGGAGCTCTCCGCGCGGGCAGGATCTAAAATGGCTGCCAAGCGGCCTCCTGAAATGTCGCCGGCGTGGGCCCGCCTCAACAAGGGCAAAGGCCAACCCTGTTACCACGGCAGGGTCTAAAGTCTGTCTCACAGGAAACCAAAATGTGTATTTTCCTCATAAATAAGACTTGGTACCACAACTTTTGTGTTGTAGTAGTTAAAGCTGTTTGAAAAACTAACTACAAAGGAATATTGGAATACTACCAATTAGAAAATGGTGAGGAGGGGTCTTTTATGAAATTCTGCTGACCTCAACATTTCAATCACACAAAATGCCCACAATATTTTCTGCTGATTAAAAAACTCACTTAATTTGTGGGGAAAAAAAGGTTAAAAAAAAAAACCCCAAAAATTCTGACCATATTAAAACATACTATAGAGAAGCATGAGCAAAGCCAACACTTTCCCATTTGCAATGGCAGGATTTGGACATAAACTTATAACCTCTATCAAAGCATATGTGCATGAAAAATAGAAACAAAATTAATTTGTTTTCTTCTCATCCTTTAAAAAGGCTATGTTTCTCTTACAGCATTAAACAACATAAACAAAAGAAAACCTTTTCATTCCCTTCTATGGCAAAGGCCTCAACATTTGAGAAATTAGCGCTCTCTTCCCACCGCCCATCGCCCAAGATGGCGGAAAGGAAAGAAAGCCAAAAGGAAGAAGGTGGCTCCGGCCCCTGCTGTTGTGAAGAAGCAGGAGGCCAAAACAGTGGTGAATCCCCTGTTTGAGAAAAGGCCGAAGAATTTTGGCATTAGACAGGACATCCAGCCCAAAAGAGGCCTCACCCGTTTTGTGAAATGGCCCCGCTATAGCAGGTTGCAGCGGCAGGGAGTCATCCTCTATAAGCGACTAAAAGCGCCTCCTGCGATTAACCAGTTCACCCAAGACCTGGACCACCAAACAGCTACACAGCTGCTTAAGCTGGCCCACAAGTACAGAACAGAGCCAAAGCAAGAGAAGAAGCAGAGTCTATTGGCCCAGGCGGAGAAGAAAGCGCCGGCAAAGGAGACGTCCCCACTAAGAAGAACACCTGTCCTTCAAGCAGGAGCTAATACCATCACCACCGCGGTGGAGAATGAGAAAGCTCAGCTGGTGGTGACTGCATAGGACATGGATCCCATCGAGCTGGTTGTCTTCTTGCCTGTCCTGTGTTATAAAATGGGGGTCCCTTACTGCATTATCAAGGGGAAGACAAGACTGGGACATCTAATCCACAGGAAGACCTGCACCACTACTGCTGCCTTCACACAGGTTAACTCAGAAGACAAAGGAGCGCTGGTGGAAGCTATCAGAACCAATTACAACGACAGATCCGATGAGATCCATCGTCACTGGGGAGGATATGTCCTGGGTCCCAAGCCTGTGGCTCCCATTGCCAAGCTCAAAAAGGCAAAAGCTAAAGAACTTGCCACCAAACTGGGTTAAATGTACACTGTTGAGTTTTCTGTACATAAAAATAATACAAATTTTCCTTCAAAAAATATCTGCGGAATTAACTATGTCTGTGGCATAAAACTGAAAAAAATTGAGATCAAATACATAGTCTCTGTAAATGAGTTCCAAGGGCTGACCAAAGGAACAAAAATTGGAAGGAAGTGAGGGGAGGGGACGGGGAAAAAAGAACGGAGGGAGGAAGGGGAAAGGAGGGAGGAAAGGAAGAAGGGAGGGAGGAAAGGAAGGAAGGAAATAAAGGGAAGAAATGAAGGGAAGGAAAGGAGGGAGGGAAGGAAGGGAGGGAGGGAGGGGAGGAGGGAAGGAAGGAAAGGGAGGAAGGAAGGAAAGGGATGAAATGAAGGGAGGGAAAGGAGGAAATGAAAGGAAGGGAAGGGAAGAGAAGGGAGGAAGGAAGGGAGGGAGAGGGAAGGGAGGAAAGGAGGGAGGGAAAGGAGGGAAGGAAGGAAGGGAGGGAGGGAGGGAGGGAAAGCAGGGTGGGAGGGAGGGAAAGAAGAAAGGAAGGGGAAAGAAAACACGGGAAGGAGGAAATGGATGGAGACACTGCACAGAACTAAAAATATATACTGATTTGTTCATAGTAGGAATATAAAAAACAGTTGAATAAATTTTTTAAAATACTTCGTAAGTACACCTTCATAAGTACAATATATACACAAAGTATATATTGTCTCTGTCTTTTTTTTTTTTTTTTTCTCTATTAAACTTAAATCCCAGCTAACAGGCTATGTTAGCAGCAGCCAAATACTGCATAATGAGCTCAGTGGATTTTTCTTTGAGACTGTTCCACAAGTTTAAGCTCAGATTGAGAGACACATTCGTCCTGGTGTACTCCTGTAATCATCATTGGCAGTGATTACTCTTCAGTAATCTAAGCTTCAACTGAATCCAACATTCTTGCCTCTGCTGAAAGATAATTCAGAGGTGAAAGATGAATTCCATAATGCTGACACAAACTGGTGGTATTCATCATAGTGCTTATTCACTAAATGCCCATTCTAGCTTGAATTATATCTCCACACACTCAGTACAGCCACACGAATATTGTTTACTTAATTTTTAAAGACTCCATTTTAGAAGAAAATCTAATGGCTCTTTAATCGTATATTTTGAATAATGTCTATCCTCCAGTAGTCACCTGAAACACACACACACACACACACACACACACACACTTTTCCTGGACCTTTTTACAGCAGAATAATTTCTCAGCATTATTAATTATGTTTCTGCATAAAACACATTTAGGGACTTTTATCCTTTGTTTAATTAGTTATCAAAATAATCAGTCACATGGCTCTTTAATAACGGGCCACTCTTAATAGGTGAAACAGAGTGGCTGTGTTCAAAAAATACCTCTAGTTCACTAGTAACTTACTAACTCTCTTTTTTTCTTTTTTTTCTTTGAGACAGAGTCTCGCTCTGCCACTCGGGCTGGAGTGCAGTGGTACGAGCTTAGCTCACTGGCAACCTCCACCTCCACCTCCCAAGGCTCAAACAATCCTCCCACCTTGGCCTCCTGAGTATCTGGGACCACAGATGCGCCTGGCTAATTTTTTGTGTTTTTGGTACAGACAGGGTTTCACCATGCTGCTCAGGCTGGTCTCGAACTCCTGAGCTAAAAACAATCTACCTGTCTTGGTCGTGCAAAGTGCTGGGATTACAGGTGTGAGCCACTGTGCCTGGCCCTTACCAACACTCTTAAAACTTGAGCTAATTTCTTTCCTTTCATGAGATTTTATGGTCTGACACTGCTAACTTATTACCTTTTCTTCCTTGAGAGTTTCCAAATACTAAAACAACAATCTGCGCTCAACAAACAGAAGAATTCAATAAATGTTGATTGATCACCTAGTAGTACCTGCAAAGAGACCCTGTGCTATTATATACAGAGTTATTAGATTCAGACAACATGCTTCACAAAAAAAAAAAAAAAAAAAAAAAAAAAACCTAAGGGATGGTTTCAGATTCTGCCTGTGTCTGAGTTTCAGTCATGTTTGGTATATATTGCCAAGTGGCTATATTTTATATCCCCAACTAGAATACAAGTTTTTGGAGATCATACTCTATGTCTTATTGACTGCACAAGACAGTGCAACGCATATAATATTGTCACCTACAACTGAAAGGATTCCAGTGAGGCTAAATGATGATTAGCTGTGTAAAATCCCACTATTCCATACATTGTATGTGCTTACAATGTTAGCTTATCCTCCTCTTCAGCAGCAAAAATCTTCTAGGTGAACAGTAATAAAATAATAGTAAGGCTAACAGTCATGAGTATTTGTTTACATGTCCAATACTGTTCTCAATATTACAGTATCCATAGATTTCATCCTTGCGATAACACTAAGGGGTGCTATTATTATTATTCCCATTTTCAGATGAGAAAACTTGCCTAAGGCTATCCAACTAATAACCGAAAAAGCCAGGAATTAAACCCAAGCCAAACTGACCCCAGAATCCAATCTAAATTACTGTCTTCCCAAATTAGAGGTGTCACCACTGGACAGAAAAAGAAATACAGTCCAGGTAGAGGTTTCACCTCTGTAATTACAAGGTTCCTTTAGTCAATTTTTTTCTAATTTTTGACACATACCTTCCCAATTTTCCTGACAAAAACCTCCCTTGAGTGGAGGCCACTGACTGTGGTGAGTTTATGTTGTGGTTTGGTAATGTGTACAAACTGGGAGGAGGATGAGACCAGAAAACCCCTTTTGCCCATAGCATGCCACAAATTAAGGACTGAGTCAGTGCATGCTGCTGACAGGCAAAGAGCCAGCTTGGCCTGAGCAGCAACATGCAGGGACTGCATGTGACACCAGACACCCTTTTCAAAGCCACTACCTTCCTCCTTCCCCACAAACCTCTTCATCTCCCACCAAAGTCCTGAAGCTTCACCACAGGATCAAGTAATCCCCCTCTAAGCCACATCTCGTAAATGACAGTCTAATTTCTCCCACGTGTCATTTTTCACATGAATGTTACTATGGTCTTGGCTGTACTTAACCAGAGTTCAGGGTCTGATGGTTTATCTACAGAGACAACGTGACCACAGAGAAGAGCCCGTTTCCATTGCCACCTGAAAGACAGATCCACCAACACAATGTTCACCACTTTCTCACACAGGGCTAAATAAGACTCAAGGAAAGAGCCCACGGTCAAACGTTTCCTGGGTGGAACTGAGGTGGTGGGTTCCCATAGAGAGCACAGCACCATCAGATTCACAAAGCCAAATGCCTCAGCATGATGATATGAAAAGATGACAAGCTGCACACAATGTTCAAAATCTAAATTTGAAGGTCACTTCTCACTCCCTAAATAGTTTTATCCCCCAAAAGTCACTTTAGAATCATCTTTCCACTTTTACTCCATATTTGTAATCTGATTTTAATGATCCCGGGGTAGGCCATTTTTTTAAACTCCAGACAGGTTCTGATTCATCTATACAACAAAGCAATATGCAGCGTTAATAAACGACTAAGAGAGTAAACCAGTATGTGTTCAATGTGATGGCAGTTTAGATTTTTTATTTCAATTGGCAATCATTCTGACATCAGGGTTAAACTGTCCTAAAAAAGAAAAAAAACACGCCTCATTCCAAATTTAATTCAAGAAAAATTGAATTATTCTCATGTCTACCTGTGGCAAAACAAGAAATGACTTTACATCTCAGAAATGTTAGTATGAATTACGATTAAATTCATAAAAACAGACATGGCTTAAGTTTTTATTTTACTACTTTGAAGTTGTAATGTATTTATTTTCCTGGTATTTTTACTTAAAATATCTTTTTTTTTTTTTTTCTTAAGGACTCTTCACAAGTACTTTTGATAGAGTGGTATAAAATTATCCTATTCCAATGACCATAATATGAAAATCATTTTGCCAGAAAACATCCTAGAAGTTTCCCTCATTTTAGGTACTTGGGATTATTCTCATAAACTGAGGACCATTCAACAATGTTTTGAAGATATATACTATTCTATTCAGAGGACAAGGCATATATTCAGAAAAATGCAAAAATACTCATCTTTTCTCAAACAACTCCAATATTAAATTCATCTAGACCCACTGATTCACTCAATCTATTTTTTTAGTTTAGTTTACAATATGATATTATTTTTGCCCTCATCCCTTCTTTGCAACACCCCACCCAAAAGGGAAAAGAAACAGAGATGAACGAATAACAAAATTGTACACAAATAAAAATGAAATGTTTTCCGATAACTAGCATGTCAGAGTAGACAAGTTATTTTTTTCCACTATCACTTTCTTACATGATCTGCAGCAAAATTATTTGCCTCTGTTTTATGAATCATAGCCTAGCCTTTTTCATATATAATGGAAAAAATATTGCAGATTATAACTACCATTTTTGACATGGAGATATTTTAAATTCAGTTTTATGACATGCTTATGTTCTTTTCATCACTGAAAAATTGCTCATTTCCAATACTAAACTGGTATTTCTTTAAACAAAGTCCATGTTACTGCACTAATGGTAACTTTAGGATTTGGAAGGAAAAGGATCACAACTGATAAGCAAATGCAATGACAAGCACTGACAAAGACTCAACATTTATTAGAAGGCAATTGCTAAAGAATGTGGCTTTAATTGTGCATACATATTTTTATTCATTAAGATGAATAACCAATAAAATCCCACACTATGGTGTCCCAGCCTCATAACACATTAATAAAGTTTCTTAAAGGTTTTGGCAGGGGGCCAGCACAGTCCATTAACTCTTTGCAAGTTGTAAAAAGAAGTAAAGTCATTTCAGTGTGTTTTGTGGTTATGAATGAAACAGCAGGCAGCCTGTATGGAAACGTCACTTTGGATATGGTACTGGTAATGGATGCTTTGCTGCGCAATCAGAACAGTGTGGGGAGAAGTTAATGCATCCTACCACAACCCAAGCCCAGCGCACTGAAAAGCTAATTTACTTAAAAGTGGAGGGAAGAGAGCAGAGGACTACAAGTTTGGAAGATCTATTTATTTTGCTAATAGGCTGTCACATTGCCTCTGGGTAAACTTGCCCACTGTGAAACCCAAAATTACAGAATACATTTTAAGTGACTAGAACTGCTTTTCCTGATTACTTTTTTTTCCTAATAAAACCTGGTTGCTTGGGCATTCACTTGGTGAGTGCTGGATCATAAATTACAAAAATGCTTTTCATTTAATACAAGAAGCAAAATTCTATCCTTTGTACTTTTTTGTTTTACATACTTGAATTAAGTCATATAAATAACTACAACAATTGGTAGCTATGTATTTGTCTCTGACTTTGCCTAACAATTTGAATTGAAGTGCTACACATCTCCCCAAAGCTTTACAATGCCATCTGTTCTCATTTTTCATGACACTACAAACATTTTCCTTTGGAAAAAGGATTCTGTATTTTGCTTCCTTTTTAGAATGAAAACTGGAAAACTTGAATGAAACTAAATATATAGAGAAGCATCCAAGTTGTACGTGTAAAGTAGTAAATGTAGAGGGTATTTAAAACATTTTTGTGGTTAAGATCTCTACCCTTTTCATCTGTTCCACTCTAGAGATAAAAGTTCTTTTTTACTTTAAGATTTTTGCAAGAAATAATTCAAAACTTTAAAAATAACGAAAAATGAACTTAAAAAGTGATTCAAACCCTTGAGTTTGAGAACACCAAAAAAACAGAATTGCTTTACAAATTGTTTTTGGCACTTCATTTATGAAGAAAATACACTAAAATGTAAGTAAGTATACATACACACATGTGCACACTCACACACACACACACACACACACACACCCCTCCGTTAATCCCTAACCAAATATAAATAGCATCATTAGTCAATTACTTCTGATTGTTAAAACCACAAATTGGTTATAATGATCTGTCACTTTACATGGCCAAATAATAAAATTTCAACCAGAAGAGATGATTACTATAAGTACAATAGAAAACATCATTCACTATTTTAATTTTTTTTTTGAGTTTTTACTGGAAAAAAAAACAGAAAGAAAATTCTTAACTTTCAAATGTAAACGTTCATCACAGTCCTAAAAGAACTTCCCACTTCAAATTTCATTTGTGTCAGTGTTAATATGTATCAAAATAGTTGCATCTCTTGTACACTGTGGTTTTTCTGGGAAGTTACTCATCTTTGATTAGATGAAAGTAAAGTCTAATGAATAGGTTGAAACCCTATTGAATTTCTGCATCTCTGTATTTATGGTCATTTTTGTCTCTATTTGGACTGAAAGCCAGATACTCAACAATCATTCCCTAAAAATTTAAAGTATTAATTGCACACATGTATTTGTACAATGTTAAGTATCACTGCAACCTGGAAAAACCCGGGGTAAAATTAAAATTTGTCATTTAAAAACAAGACTGCTCTTAGCTTAATCCTCTACAATATTATATTCAAAAATAATTTTTCTGTGTGATTAACAGTAATATTACCTGGGCTATTTTTTAAATCTGGAATTAGAATTCAATTTTTAAAACTGCACTCAAAAAAACAGTTGTAGATATGAATGGATCTGGGAAGTTTCTTAAAAGAAATACATTTTATCCTAGATCAATAAGAAACAGCAAGGAAATGCATAGAAACAGGATATAGGGAATATATAAATTGAGTCTACACTGGTTAAGAAATAAAGTTAAATAAAATAATTCCACTCACTTTAAAATGACACTGTGCTGAAAAATAATGAAAATAGATAAAAGCTTTGACCACCCCCATCGTCTACCTTAAAAAAAATACTAGTATAGTTACTCAAGGCATGGAACTGGACAAACTGCAATTTGAATCCAGAAGACAGAATCCAGAGCCAGGGACGAAACAAGTCAAAGGAGCTGGTGACCAGGGCAATGGCCAGAAGTCTACCCGTTTAAATCAGATTCTGTGCTATCCACCCTGCGGGGCCATCTGAGAGTCTTCCCACATCCCGTGCTTCCCCAGCTGGTGGGCCCCTCCACGTCAACCCTCTCGTGGACTCCACAAGGAAATCAGAGTTGAACAGTATAGCATGTTGTTATTAAAAGTGATTTGAGTTGTGACATGAATATTATACTTTCAGTAAAGGAGGTATACACTTTAGAAAGGTATACACCTCTAGAAAGAATTGACATTTAAAAGTTAAGGTGTTTAAAGAATGATCTCTCCACTGACCAGAATACCCACATCAAAATAATGTACCACTGGGTTTTATTGGTAGCTGCAATTTAGCCCATATTAAGTGAAATATGGCCTTAGTGTTAAATGCAAATACGTTGCCATTTATTATAAAATAAATGCCATCTCTAAAGGTAACAGGACATTCCTTAAAAATTAACCATTCGGACATGAAAGAGGCATAAATTAATAAATCCCTGAGAAAGCCTAGCCTATGGCTATACAGAACATCTAACTGCTTAACTTGGCAACTAAGAGACTCATATAAATAATTAGAATATTTATTTCCAATTGATGAAAGCAAAACTACTCCAATTCACTTTAAGGTTGATGAGTCACATAAACCACTCATTGACTTAATTTTACTTAGAAATTGCTCATGCACTTTTGTTGCTTTCCTGGAAGGTTATACAAATGATTATATACTTATTTAATTCTTAAACTAAATGATCTCCTTAAGGGCAACACTAAACATACTAAAGTACAGTGCACCATGTCACAATGTGCTTAAGTATCCCTACTAAAATAAAAATTAAAACAAGGTTAGAAAGCAACTACCAACTAGGTTAAATTCAATCCAAAATATAGATTTGGGAATTTCTAATAAAATTTTCCATATTGTTTGAATAGGTTCATCACTGAGTAATGGTGTGAATAATTTAGGTCACCATCTTAAAAGTTTATAATTCCTCTGGGGGGGAAAAAAAAAAAAACATGTTTAAAACTCTACACTTACAATATTTCGCATAATATAATTAATACATGTTTGCTAGATTATTGGATTTAAATTATATGATAAAATAATACTGCTCACACTTACAGTGCTTTACAACTTACAAAACACTTTCACATAAGCCACCTTATCCTAACAACTGTGTTAGGTAGATATTACTATCCCCATTTCATAGGTAAGGAAATTGAGGTTCACAGAGATTAAATGTTTTACCCAAGGTCAAAGCCCTAGTAAATTCACTGCTTAGAGAATAATTAGCTTAAGTTAAGATAACAGCTACTTCCTGCTTCCCCATTCCAGTTTCGGAGACACACAAACACAATATGCATCACATATAAAATGTGATAAAACAAAAAATTATCCAACAATCATGTTTATGCATTATATTATTTGCCTATTTCCCTTTGTACTTTTGTAAGCACTGTTTTTGAAAGGTAATATAGCATATAATTACACCTTTCTTTTTAAAATGCTATGATAATCTTCTGACTGCCTGGGAACTTTCCATGGCAGAAAGACTGGGCACAGTCAGGTAACTGGTATTTCTTGATTACCATCCACCAGTAGGTCGATCTTTGGAAAGTTACTTATTCACATGGGCCCCCAGGTTCCTTGTTAGTCACATAAGGGATCTGTAATAAACACTTCCTATGTCCACCATCCATTCTCCACAGCAGTGGTTCTTAAGCTTTAACATGCACAAGAATCACCCAAAGAGCTTGTCCTAACAGAGTTTCTGGCCCATCCTCAGAGATCTGATTTAATAGGTCCAGATAGGGCCCATGAATCTGCATTTCCCAGAAGCTCACAGGTGAGACCAATGCTGCTGGTCATGGGACCAAACTTTGGGAACCACTGCTACACAGTAACATGGAAAACCAAAACACTTCAGAAAATGAAAATCTGATGAAGCTTTTCTCCAGAAGCCTTCAGTGGTTCCCCATAGCCCTTAGCACAAAGTCCAAAGTGCTAAATGAGTAACAGTATGTAGACATCCAGGTCTCCACCCAGTCGCATTGCTCAGGATCCCTTTCTGGGCCTTTCCTGACACCCCAAGCTGCTGGGCTGAGTTTTACATCCCTCCTCTGTGCTCTTAGGAAAATGTGGTTCCCCGTGTCCTAACACTGTAAGGAACTGATATCACATGCTTCCTTGCCTCTGTTCTCAACATGCCAGAAGTGGTTCGTAAAAGTACCCCCAACTCCCACTGCTCTAAATTTAAGGGAGAAGAGTCCCCTCATTTCACCTCACATCTTTTTACTTAAGAATCGATGTAGGCTGGGCACAGTGGCTCATGCCTGTAATCCCAGCACTTCGGGAGGCCGAGGCGGGAGGATCACAAGGTCTGGAGTTCAAGACCAGCCTGGCCAATATGGTGAAACCCCATCTCTACTAAAAATACAAAAATTAGCCGGGGGTCGTGGCGGACGCCTGTAGTCCCAGCTACTCAGGAGGCTGAGGCAGGAGAATCGCTTGAACCCGGGAGGCGGAGGTTGTAGTGAGCCGAGATCCAGCCACTGCACTCCAGCCTGGGTGACAGAGCGAGACTCTGTCTCAAAAAAAAAAAAAAAAAAAAAAAAAAAAAACGAATCGATGCCACCTTTGGGTTATACATCAGGTCCCATTTCCAATATTTCTAGCTGAGCCCTCCTCAACCCTTCTTTATTACTCCCCACTTCGCTCCCCAAATAGGCCACATCCTAGCCCCCCATTAATTCCCCTTCCTGAAGAAGCAGCAGAGATAAGGCAAACCCAAAGAGAGAAGCTGCACTTCTCTGAGCACATCCCTGAATGAGGCACCAACTTCCCCTTCCCCACCAGCCTACTCTTCTCCTCACAGGTCCTGGGCATGCTCAAGGATCTCAGAGCACACAGGGCCAGTGTCAGCTCTATGCAGTCACATAGAGCCCCACTTAGGTGGTCCCCGTGCTGGGCTTCAAGCTCTGCTCTCACCATCTCGAAATTCTTAATTTTTGAATAAGAGGCCCACACATTAAGTAGCTGGTCCTGAAGGTAAATTATGGAACTGGATACATCTCAGCTCCTCGGCAAGCACATATTACCACCTCCCATTTTCACCCACAGTATCTCAGCAGCACAGCTCCCAGCAGCCTAACAGAAAACTGACGCTTTCCTCTAAGAACTTGCCATAGTTCCTTCCTTCACAGTAAAACAAAATCACATTATGGATTGTATCATCCTTTTTACATGAACTACCAGGAAATTCTTTAAACACATGATGCTAGTTAATCTAGCAGACAACATTTTTGAACTTGATGGTCTATAAATTTGTACTGTTTCCCATATTTTGATTCCCCATTTCTATTTCCTTGGTCCTGACTCTCTTTTCCATTGGAAATTCATCATTTATTTTACTGAATATGAATATCCTGCTGAGAGCTATTTATCCCACAATCCAGTACACACAGGAAGGAGGTATACACAGTGCAGAGAGCCATCCTATACAGTTTGAACTTAAAGAGATCTGACTTCATAAAATATGTGTATACACATGCATACCTATGCTTACATGCCCATTAAAAAAATGTGGAAACAAGAAATTTAGGCTTGGGAGCAAGGGCCAAAGGCGAAACAAGGGGATGGAAGAGATTTACTTTTCATTTTTACCTGTATATAGTATTTAATTATTTTCTGTAAGTATATCACTTATAATTTTTCAAAGTAAATAGCTCGGTAAAATTATCTTCTGTCAAGCTCATTAATTGGGTGCTTAGCAGAGCAAGAAATGGAAAAATAATGGCTAAAGCAGTTATTACTCAATCTCCAAAGACACCAACTTTCACATCAGTTTCTCACAGACTGTCTAGCATATTGTAACCGAAGAAAAAGAGCAGGCATAAATACTCAGAACAATAAACTTGAAAAATGTAACCTCTGGTATATAATTAATGGTATTAAATGCAAAGCAGTGAAAATGAAAACTTTCAACATCTGCATATACTAAGACTATGTTAAGAAGAAATAATTATTAAAAGTTAACTAATAAATAAATAAAAGTTTGAGTATTTGGGGGTAAAAAATTGTCAGAAAGCAAAAAGATATAATGTCCTGAAAATCCTTGCTTATTCTAAATTTAAAATGCACCTTGATTCTATTGCAAAGAAAGTTGAAAGTATGTCATCAAAAAGTCACTTTAGAAAACTACTACTTAAAAAGTGATCAGATAATTTACAAAGATTATTCTCAAGAAGTCAGATAAAGATGCCCCATTTGTTAACAGTGTTTTTTGTTCTTCCGGATAATGTACTGAAAATGAGTCTAGCTTCCTACGGTATGCATGACTTCCTCCGTAATACTCCATTGGTATTACCAAAAGCAAACATTACTTTTGTTATCAAAGCAAATTTAATAAAGAATTTTCAACTATCTTGTCCACTCACTTGCTTTGTAATCTAGATTAATGACTCCACATCTCCAAGCTTCTTTCATCATCTTGTAAAAGGCAAATAGTAATCTCTCCCAAGAAGCACTGTACTGAGGATTAATTGAATTGCTTTATGTAAATTCTCAGCACGATACCTTGTTCATGGGGGGTGTGCAATAAATAGGAGGTATAATCATCATCACTCTTAGTAATGACGATAAAGCTGGTGTATTTTCAATTCTATTGCATACAGTAGAATTTAAATTTAGTTAAAAATAATGTTCAATATTAAAAAATAACAGACTTCATAACAAAAGATAGGTTGGCAATGGCTACCTTAGAAGTTACGTAATTGCCTGGTCACAATTTTTTCTTTGTGTATTTTTCTAAAATAAATTTAATTAATAACAAACTATATAAATAATTTTAATTGATAATCATGTTCAAAGAAATAAAATTTGGCCCTCAGGCTGAGTGTATCCCACAGGAAAGGTATGCACTAACATCGTGGCGTGTATTAGTTTATGAAGTCACTTTGCTGGCCACTATTAAGTCTCTGTGTGGATGAGGTAGAAACTAAAAAAGCTCTGGTTTGAGAAAGGCCAGAAGCAGGAGCAAGTGGGTTCTGCCTAGGTGTGTCTGTATCCACAGGTAAGAAGGAAGGTTCTCCATTGTGTGTGTGTGTGTGTGTGTGTGTAGCATTGAAGACAGGGTGAGCCCCTACAATGCTGGAGAGATGCTGTGTCCTCCAAAGGACTCATGCCACCACAGTCACCATGCCCAGGTCAGGTCTACATAACAGCCACTTCAATTCCATCTTGGCTCAAGGCTATGCTGACTTTGCCAAAATTGCATTCAATTGAATTTTCTAAAAGAAAGGAAAATAAGCATACTTTTCTGCTGAAAACTGTTGTCAGGCCCATAACTAAAGCCATTTCATACAGAATACCCTGGCCAATGTTTAGCACATAGTGCTTTACACTGAAAACTTTAAAAGCTAGAACAAAAATTTTCTCCCATTCTGTAGGTTGCCTGTTCACTCTGATGGTAGTTTCTTTTGCTGTGCAGAAGCTCTTTAGTTTAATGAGATCCCATTTGTCAATTTTGGCTTTTGCTGCCGTTGCTTTTGGTGTTTTAGACATGAAGTCCTTGCCCATGCCTATGTCCTGAATGGTACTACCTAGATTTTCTTCTAGGGTTTTGATGGTATTAGGTCTAACATTTAAGTCTCTAATCCATCTTGAATTAATCTTCGTATAAGGAGTAAGGAAAGGATCCAGTTTCAGCTTTCTACTTATGGCTAGCCAATTTTCCCAGCACCATTTATTAAATAGGGAATCCTTTCCCCATTTCTTGTTTTTCTCAGGTTTGTCAAATATCAGATGGTTGTAGATGTGTGGCATTATTTCTGAAGGCTCCGTTCTGTTCCATTGGTCTATATCTCTGTTTTGGTACCAGTACCATGCTGTTTTGGTTACTGTAGCCTTGTAGTATAGTTTGAAGTCAGGTAGCGTGACGCCTCCGGCTTTGTCCTTTTGACTTAGGATTGTCTTGGCAATGCGGGCTCTTTTTTGGTTCCATATGAACTTTAAAGCAGTTTTTTCCAATTCGGTGAAGAAACTCATTGGTAGCTTGATGGGGATGGCATTGAATCTATAAATTACCTTGGGCAGTATGGCCATTTTCACAATATTGATTCTGCCTATCCATGAGCATGGTATGTTCTTCCATTTGTTTGTGTCCTCTTTGATTTCACTGAGCAGTGGTTTGTAGTTCTCCTTGAAGAGGTCCTTTACATCCCTTGTAAGTTGGATTCCTAGGTATTTTATTCTCTTTGAAGCAATTGTGAATGGAAGTTCATTCCTGATTTGGCTCTCTGCTTGTCTGTTACTGGTGTATAAGAATGCTTGTGATTTTTGCACATTAATTTTGTATCCTGAGACTTTGCTGAAGTTGATTTCCAGAATCTACAAAGAACTCAAACAAATATACAAGAAAAAAACAAACAACCCCATCCAAAAGTGGGGAAAGGATATGAACAGACATTTCTCAAAAGAAGACATTCATACAGCCAACAGACACATGAAAAAATGCTCATCATCACTGGCCATCAGAGAAATGCAAATCAAAACCACAATGAGATACCATCTCACACCAGTTAGAATGGCAATCATTAAAAAATCAGGAAACAATAGGTGTTGGAGAGGATGTGGAGAAATAGGAACACTTTTACACTGTTGGTGGGATTGTAAACTAGTTCAACCATTATGGAAAACAGTATGGCGATTCCTCAAGGATCTAGAACTAGATGTACCATATGACCCAGCCATCCCACTACTGGGTATATACCCAAAGGATTATAAATTATGCTACTACAAAGACACATGCACACGTATGTTTATTGCGGCACTATTCACAATAGCAAAGACTTGGAATCAACCCAAATGTCCATCAGTGACAGACTGGATTAAGAAAATGTGGCACATATACACCATGGAATACTATGCAGCCATAAAAAAGGATGAGTTTGCGTCCTTTGTAGAGACATGGATGCAGCTGGAAACCATCATTCTTAGCAAATTATCACAAGAAGAGAAAACCAAACACCGCATGTTCTCACTCATAGGTGGGAACTGAACAATGAGCTCACTTGGACTCGGGAAGGGGAACATCACACACTGGGGCCTATCATGGGGAGGGGGGAGGGGGGAGGGATTGCATTGGGGAGTTATACCTGATATAAATGATGAATTGATGGGTGCTGACGAGTTGATGGGTGCAGCACACCAACATGGCACATGTATACATATGTAACCTGCACGTTATGCACATGTACCCTAGAACTTAAAGTATAATAATAAAAAAAAAAAAAAAAAAAAAAGCTAGAACAGCTATCCCTATCCATCTTCCAAAATAATGTTGTAACAGCATTAGTAAATGATGAATAATGTTTAAACAGTGTCTATTAGGGAGGACTTAATGAAATAAAGTGGAAGGATGTGAAATGACTAACATTTGAATCCATAAGCATGTTATACCCCAAAACCATATTTTTGGTACAAGGTGACCATTTTGATCAATTTCCTGATGATACTTAAAGAAAGAATAGCATTAATTTCTAAAGCTTCCAAATAATAACTTTTTCCCAGGTTACAGCTTTTATATATGTTATATGCAACTCACACTAATTCACACGTATAGCAGATAGAATCTAAATTAGATCTTCTTATAAATTATTTCCAGAATGGGCATGAGCAACCAAAAGATAAGATATAAATTATCTAATTATTCAATAATGCTAGGAAATTCTTTAAAAAGATACAAACTAGGCCAGGCACAGTGGCTCACGTCTATAACCCCAGCATTTTGGGAGGCCAAGGCGGGTGGATCACCTGAGGTCAAGAGTTTGAGACCAGCCTGACCAACACGGAGAAAACTTGTGTGTACTAAAAATACAAAATTGGCCAGGTGTGGTGGCGCATTCCTGTAATCCCAGCTACTTGGAAGGCTGAGGCAGAAGAATCACTTGAACCCAGGAGGTGGAGGCTGTGGTGAGCTGAGATTGCAACATTGCACTCCAACCTGGGCAACAAGAGTGAAACTCCTTCTCAAAAAAAAAAAAAAACACACACACACACACACACAAACTAAGCAAAATCTAAATTTATATTATTTTGGAAGACTCATCAAAAGTCCTGCTCCAAACAGTCATACTGCTAATTATCTCATTTAAGATATTACTTCACTATATCAATATTGATTTACTTATTATTTTATACTCTGTTTCCTTCCCCTAAAGACTTGAGAACACTCACAAAAAATACTCCTGCCACTGAGATAAAACAAACAGGTAAGTAAATCTGGGTAAGAATTAAGGTAAGAAAATAAATATATGTGGGCAGTGGTAGGGCACAAAAATGTAAGCTTTTAGGTCCCTGATCCTTTGCCAGTAAAGCTGTACTTTCCGTCCCAGGCTCAGTTTCTTCCGTGTTTGCTGGGAGTTCCTGTATTATTCTGTAGATCTCATCGAACTTTTAAGAAGGCAGTGGTTGCTTTTCCTAGCAAGGGAATAAGAATAATGAGGTGAGAGCTCCAAGGTGGCATTTGGAAGGCATACTTTTTCCCAGAGGAAAAATACTAAAGAAAAAGGCCAGTTGTAAAGAAAATAGGGACAGACATTATCGCCATATTGAAGCCAAATAGAAAATAAAATGATACTTTTTTTAAGTTTAAAATTCTTTTGTTTCCATGATATACTTGAGTCTGACTCCAAATAACAACCTCAAAACCCTGTTTCTGTTTTCAGTGCTTTCCTGAACTAAGTGTTTTCCCTCAAGTAGCACCAATAAAACCCAGATTCCACCCACTGGCATTCTGTCCAAGCCAACACAGCTTTAATAAGGTGCTTAAAAAAGACTTTGCATGCATTAATGTGAGACACTGAAGGTGCCGGGCAAACAGCAATGCACTTTTGTAGAACTCCAAGTTGGGCTTCTAAACTCCCGAGAGACCGATGACTATAGATGTCACCCAATCAATGAACAAATGAATTTTCTTCAGTTTGTAATACTGTATTTTGCTATCTGGCTTACTGGGAATTTTACCAAGGGTCAAAAGAGGCTATTACTACCAACCAGATTTGGCTGGGGGTTTGGCATCTGAAATGTACTCTTTTCCCCAGCAGTTGAAACTGGAAATGTACTTATTTAAATGCATTGGCCTTAATCATAGTGGACGCCTAGATTTCCATTAACTTTTAGTCTTGTAAGTCCAGGTAATTTCAGTTATCGATCTACCCTCCTTTCAACTTCTCCATCATCAAAAGACATTTATTAAGTACCTATTTGTTTATCTTACTCTCAGAGGTACCACATGGAGAGATTTCTGAAGAAACACTTCCTGCCCTCTAGGGAACTTAAAATCATTTCTCTCCTGGTCTCCTACTGGCTTTAACTCGATACCATTAAATAGCTGCCTCATTCTCCTACTGCAAAAACATTTCTTCAGTGCTGGCTCTTCATTAAGGGGTGGCTAGAGAAACTCATGTAGATCACCCAATTTGGTAGAAATTCTGATGGCTTTAGCCCTTCCTCTCTCCCAAATGCTGCACCTTATGAAGTTTGGCACATCCTCTGACAACTCCCTATCTGCCATGTTTAAAGGAGCTTCCCATTTGTTTGTTTTTAATTCTATGTATTTAGAACTACCAGTATTTTCAACAAGAGGACCAAATCTAAGACGCAGATAAATTATGTTACTTTGAATATTAACTATTATATAGATTGACAAATATTGTTATTTTATCTCCAGAGAAACTTTAATGTAGATTCATCTTGTAGCACTAGGGTAAAAAAAAAAAAAAAGTCTAAGTTGAAGAGATTTTTCCAAATAAGATGTAATTTAGGGTTACAATGTCAAAACTGTAAACCTAAAATTAAACTACTAACTATTTTTGTTTGCAGACTTCTTCTCTCAAAATTACAGCCGCACTACATTTGTTGCAAAAGAACAGATTCAAGCCAGGATTTTGTTCATTCACATGTTATTCCTGCTTTACACGTATTTTATGGAGGAGTTACTTTTGCTGGCATTTTTTTTTTTGTTTTGTTTCTTTTACTAAATGTTGAGTAATGTTAGAGATAAATGTAACTGCCTACAAACACTCCAGGGCAAAATTTGGAAAGAAAGCTTGAGTAAGTAGCACTACATCTGATGGGATATAAGAAATTAAGAGTTCTTCAGATGACAAGAAAGTGGCATATTCTTTTTAACACAATGGAATTAAAGCTATGGTGAATAAAGCAATGTATTAAGAATCCTCTGGAAAGCCAATATCTTGAATCATTACATCAGAATCTACACTGTGACTCTTATAACAAAGCTTCCATCCCTGGGAAATTGAAGAACTTCACTATGAAAGGATGGAACCACACCAAAAACACTTTTCCAACTCCAATCTTGGGAGAGCATCAAAGCAACAGGCCCTCATCCCTGGTAAACTGTAATCTGGGCATACTACATTTTCTTCACGTTGAGCCAAGGAATTTCTTCCCAAAAACAGGCTGTGGTCTGATGGGCTCACCTCCTTTCCAGGTGGAGAGAAAGCAAAATCAGGAACAATATGCCCTGAATTCTCTTCATCAAGGATTATCAGACACCTGTTTTAAATTTTAATCTCATTAGTTATTATTGATAACAATGACAATGTAGATCCATTGCAAAGGCTTATACCACAAAGAAAACACAACTCTTTCTAATTGGTACATGCTTCATAAACAAGGCAAAGGCGCCTCTCTGAAGCTATTTTAAAGCCCTTGTTGTGGTTCACAGGCTCAGAGAGAGATGCTTTGAATTCTGCTTCCATGTATTGTACTAGGGGAAAGCCATGGCATTCTCCAAATATTATTGCAAGGCATCTTTACCACATGGCAGGATTGTTCTGGGCATGGGGCCCCCTTTTGACCATACCTACAGCACCAAGGAAACCAGGAGCCCTGCCTGGGAGCCCCAGTTTCTTCTCCGCTGTCTCTCTGGATGCTGGACTTGCAGTCTCCTCAACAGTGGATCACAGCCCATAGTTCTCATCTCTTTTTAAACCCATCAGTTCCACACTGTCAACCTCGTAAACTTCACCTTCCCTTCACTTTCTCCTCTTCCTCCTGCCCTCTCCCTTATTTCCCTTTCTGAAAACCCCCTTCGTCAAAGTGTAACTTCCTCGGGGAGAAATGCAAAGAATCAGCCCAGTGCAGATGAGGTTCCACCACCCAAAGTTTCTGCTCTACATCCAGTGAAATCAATCTCCCTACACACACACACCCCCACATCCCATCTTCATCTTCCTATTCCTCTCACCCCCTCCCAAGGAGAGTTTTTTGCTCTGAACTACGTTATATCCTACCTACTAGCCCATCTACTCCCTCATCCCAAAAGTCTGAACCCCTCTAAGGCCTCAATCAGCAGCAAGATATTAAACTCTGCATCCTCAGGTCAAGCCAAGCCAAATGTTGACATACCAGGAGTCTCTGCCCCTCTGATCCCAGCTTCTGGTTGATATTCCTACATTTCACTTGAAATTCAACATCCTCTTCCTTACAATCTGACTACTTCCCCATATCGCAAAGTAAAAGCCTTATCCAACTTTAAAAGTTAACCGCTCTACCTAAATTCCAGATTCTGAAGTTTCCTATTCCTTGAATAATACTGCAAATAGTTACTAAGATGCCATACTGATTATGCAGCAGGAACCATGCTAAACATGCATTATCTGACCCAGAAATCATAAGAACGCAATAAGGTATAGATAGATTTGGTTGAAT
Organism: Piliocolobus tephrosceles; assembly: GCF_002776525.5. NCBI lineage: Eukaryota > Metazoa > Chordata > Mammalia > Primates > Cercopithecidae > Piliocolobus > Piliocolobus tephrosceles. Next base: position 65,705,861 of record NC_045447.1, on the reverse strand, counting down.
CACACAATATTTGTAATATTCAGCTACATTTAACCCATGAAACAATTATTTTGTATTTATATGTACATTATTATTAGCTCCATTTTACAGTTAGAAAAACTGAGGCTAATGAGACAAAGTATCTTCCCCAAAGTCACACAGCTCAAGTATATAAGACCCCAAGGCTCACAGCCATCATACCACACTGCCCCTCAAGCTTATCTTACTCCCCAGTTTTGCACAGAGCTGGTCCTGTCTGCTGACCTTTACTTAAGTAATGCTCATGTCCTCTCCATAACTTATTTTAACAGCCAGGGTAAGACCCACATTCTCCCATGAAGTTGTCCTGACAAATTCCAAGCCAAGCTGGCCCCAGTCTCCCTTGGAATCCATAGTATAATTGAGCAAGCTGCCCTTCTTATGCCCTGTATGCCAGCTAATCATTCTTTACCAGTGAGTCATCTCTTCTCAAACTGAACTGCTTGGTTGGCAAAGCTAAGAAACTCTGGTAAGTATGTCATTTTCCCTTTCTGAACCACCATATCTCAATTATTAAATGAGGGCGTTAGAAAACGACTACCCTGTTTTAGAGAAAGCATTAAGAGCCTGTCTGCTTAGCACTACCTTCATTACCCTTCCCTCCGCAAAGCACAAGAAAGCAAATCTTGGCTGAATTAGGAGGTAGCAAGTTGTCAAGTTCTCCTTTTGATCCTTGGATCCCCATTTCCAATGCATTGGTGCTCTCAGATATTTTGATATTGCAAAGACTTCCTCCCTTGTCAACTGTTTCCAGTCCTTCATCTCTCCAAAACACTTTCTACCCACTAATAGTAACTTTCAAGAACACAGCTTGGCACATGTAACCTCCTTGTTCAAACACTGGCAGGAGCTCCCCATTATCTACCATGGAAGGCAGAATTCTAAGATGGTCCCTAAGGCTTCCTGCACCCAAATCTACAAGCCCTGCACCTACTGAAGAAATCCATTGCATCAGATGGCATTCAGGGTCCTTAAGGGTCATTTCCTTGATTCCAGGCTCAGCTTACCTGACACTAATTCAGGCACCTCACGCTCCAGGTGAGCTGGTAATCTGAGCCTTTGCCCATGCTACTTCCCAGGCAAATCTGTACTCTTTATTCATTAAGTTTAGAAATCTGCATTCCAGGACCAGGCACAGTAGTCGACAGCTGTAATCCCAGCACTTTGGGAGGCCAAAATGGGAGGATCAGTTGAGCCTAGGAGTTCGAGACCAGCCTGGGCAACAAAGTGAGACCGCATTGCTACAAAAAATTAGCCAGGCATGGTGGCACACACCTGTGGTCCCAGCTACTTAGGAGGTTGAGCTGGGAGGATGGCTTAAGCCCTGGGAACTCGAGGCTGCAGTAAGCCATGATCACACCACTGCACTCCAGCCTGGGCAACAGAGTGAGATCCTGTCTCAAAAAGAAAGAAGGGAAGAGGAAAAGTAAGGGGACGGGAGGGAAGGGAAGGGGAGGGGAGGGAAGGGAAAGGGAGGATAGGGGAAGGGAGAGGATGGGAAGGGAGGGGAAGGGGAGGGGAAGGGGGGAAGGAGGGAAGGGGAAGGGGAGGGGAGGGGAGG
>NC_045447.1:65609699-65704272 GCF_002776525.5 Piliocolobus tephrosceles | reverse complement strand
AGAAAGAAAGAAAGAAAGAAAGAAAGAAAGAAAGAAAGAAAGAAAGAGAGAGAGAAATCCACATTCCTTGCAGACCAGCTCAAACACCCCTTCTTTCCTACTCTTTGGACTCAACATTAATCCATTTCTTCTTTCCACTGCTCCCTCAAGACATTACCTGGAATTCCATCTAGTGGGGTATGCAGCTAAATCGGGGGTGTCCAAACCGTCGGCTTCCCTGGGCCACACTGGAAGAAGAATTGTCTTGAGCCACACATATACTAACACTAACGATAGCTGATGAACTTAAAGAAAATCAGAAAAAAATTCTCATAATGTTTTAAGAGAGTTTACGGATTTGTGTTGGGCTGCATTCAAAGCCGTCCTGGGCCGCATGCAGCCTGCAGGCCATGGGTTGAACAAGCTTGAGCTAAATAAAAGCTCAGAGAGGGCAGGTACTATGCTCAGATGATACAGCAGAGACTTCCTGATAGAAATCTACAGCAGGGTCACACTTACGATTCTCCCAGGTCACTGAGCTGACCTACTCTGACCCGTCCTCGCCTTACTGATAATTGACTACTACATAATACTTCAGTTCAGACTCATGATACCAATAACTTCTCTACTGCATTGCTTTTCTGAATTGCAACCTATTTGTAATAATTTTAATAAGTCCAATTCTCACCCATTAGAAACAAATTTAAATAGAACAAAGCTTAAAAATTAGCATTCCAATTTTTTTAGGGCATTTCTATAAAAATGTAGAAACTACTAATTATTTAATAATTACACTGACTCTTTTTATACCTCAAGTTCTCCTCTTGTTGTGCAATTCAATAGGAGATCAATCAAAAGGTAAATTTGTTGAGAAATCATGCTTTCCCTCAATGTGTAAAAGAGGAAGAAGGGGGGAAGATATGTTACATGACTGGTTAGAGGCCAATCTAATTTCAAGGAAATGCAAACGCAGAAAAATCTTATCAGCTGTAGTTCAATTCCTCTAAATATACTAAATCAAAATCTAATAAGGAAATGGAAATACCTATGATTGATAGAGAAGTACAATACTAGGAATCCACCTGGTCTCCTTAAGGGCAATGGTTTGTTTCCTTCTCAGCCACCCTATATCCTATCAGCCACCCCCACCACCCACTACACTCTAGTTGGCCAAGAAGTCACTGAGAGCTGTCCTGTGTATCTTCTCAAATTTTGTCCCTCGAGCAAATAGGATTCCCCCTGCCTTCCAAAATAATCTAAAACAATATTAAAAGAAATAAGATCACAACAAAATAAAACAAATAATAAAATGTCCCTCATCCAATGACACCATCCAATCTCCCCATTTATTACGTTTCCCCAAACACTTAACAGCTTTTAAGATATTTCTGGCTGACCCAGAAGGCCATATTCAATACGCAAAAAGGTGGAAAACAAGTGATAGGCTACACAGAAAATTGTGCCATCATTTGCTGAGGCTTCTGTTCACTAAGATCACACCTATTTTTCAGTTTCCACATGATGTTCTGTGTAGAAACCATATATCCCTAATATTGGAAGACCATGATGATCTTATCACTAAAAATTAACATTTTCAACTAAAGAGAATATTTAGATTGAAAGTGTCCTGAGAAAAATCAAGGTGTAGAGGATCACAGTTGAATGTTCTGCCCTATCTTAGTCTCTTCCAGAATGATGTACATACACATGGGCTCCACATACATGAATTCAACCAACTGTGCAACAAAAATATTCAGAAAACAACAATTCCACAAACTTCCAAAAAGTAAAACTCCAATTTGCTGCACACTGAGTACTATGCTGAATCTACTTAAATGAAGTGATATGTAGGCACTGTATTAGGTATGGCAAGTAGAGATGAAATAAACTATATGGGAGGATGCGCACAGGTTACAAGCAAATACTATGTCATTTCATACAAAGAACTTGAGCATTATGGTGTTTGGTATCCCCAGTGGGGCCTGGGGTTGTGGGCAGTCCTAGAACCAATTCCCCCAAAATACCATAGGACGACTGTATTTTCCATTGTCATATTTTCTTTACCTCTAAAATAGGAATACAGTATCTTCCCTGAGAGGGTAAGTGGTTTTTCAGTTTTATAAATTTTTCTTTGAAAGAACTTTTTAACTTTTTTACTTCTTATAGGAGAGCACATGATATTTACTTTCTTAGCAAATTGCCAGTACACATTACAATATTGTTAACTCTAGTCCTCAACTTTTGCGTTAAGTCTCAAGGCTTATTCATTCTACAAAACTGCAACTCTGTACCCTTTGACCAAGATCTCTGCATTCCCCCACCTCCCCACCTAGGTTAGCACATTCTACGCTGCTTCTGAGTATCCAACATTTTAAAATTCCACATATAAGTGAGAACAGAATATAAGTGAGAACATATAAGTGAGAACAGAAGGCATTATTTACAACATAAACTGTAGCCTCATTTTTTAAATACATTTGATTTGGATATCCAAGAATCTTTTTATCTCAAGAATGCTATAAAAAAATAAATAAATATAAATCCCATTCTTAAGAAGACAGTTATTGTTTGGTACTAGGTTCATCCTTACACTACATTCTTCCTCAAGAAGAGAATAGGTAACATGATAGATTTGAAAGCAATAATTGAGCTTGGGCTGAAACAAAGTGATGGATTGTGCCTGGAATTTTTTGGTTTAATGGCTTTAGATTTAGGATAAAATTTCATTTTATGGAAACAACATGAAAAAATCATCATTGCTTATAATATTAAAGTCTGGTATAGAAAGTAATAGTAAGTTTTTCAGCATAGGCATAGGGCTTAAAGGGAGATTCGACTCTATCAAAGTATCAGGATTCACTCTCAACTTTACTAGAATTCTCCAGAAGAAGAGCCAAAAGAGAAAAATTCAGAAATACAGAATAAAATATTTAATGTTTTTAATAAATTTTTTCTTTTATGCTGAATGTATATACAACATTTTGTAATTCTGATGAAATACATGTTATTTCCTTTTGAGTGAATCAAATTTCAATAAAATTTATTGAAATATGATTTAGAACACTGATCAGGTAAAATGTTTAACACTAATTCAGATTTAATTATTGCACTTTTTAATTCCCTGTCATTGTTAAATACAGCATCAACAGAATAATTAATTGGGAAAGTATGTACTATACAGTTTAAAGAGCATTTTTTTCCCCTAAAATCAAAATCATGATAATTTGGCTTTGTAACACAGGCTGAAAATATTTATCCATTGAGATATGGATCATCTCCCTTTTAACAAGCTAATAAACAATATTTGGAGAACTTTTTTTTGGCTAAAGTCTGTTAGGTAAAACAACCATCAACAAAAACAATGAGGCTACGCACAGTGGCTGACCCCTATAATCTCAGCACTTTGGGAGGCTGAAGCAGGAGTATCACTTGAGTCCAGGAGTTCGAGACCAGTCTGGAAAACATAGTGAGATCCCCATCTCTACAAAAAATAAAAAATTGGCTGGGCAGGGTGGCATGCACCTGTAGTCCCAGTTACGCAGGAGGCTCAGATGGGAGGATCTCTTGAACACATGAGGTGGAGCCTGCAGTGTGCCATCATCATGCCACTGTACTCCAATCTGGGCAACAAAGCAAGACCCTATCTCAGAAAAAAAAAAAAAAAAGCAATGACTATATAAGCGTATTAGTCTTAAAAAATACTTCTTAAGACCTTTATTAATATAAGCATATATTTAAAAATTAGTCCAGATAATTGCTAATCACATTTTAAAAATAAATATTAGACTAATATAGCCAAAGAAACCTTAAACAACTGTAGTTATTCTGGTAATTCTGTCTTTTCAATGGACTAATAACTAAAAACATCTTTTTTGTTTGGATTCCAAATGGTTTCCCAATTTATCACAAACTCACATGGGTGGGGAAGTTGCGGAAGAGAGTAAGAAATCTTGGCCAGGCTCGGTGGTGCACACCTGTAATCCCAGCACTTTGGGAGGCCGAGGCGGGTGGATCATCTGAGGTCAGGAGTTCGTGACCAGCCTGACTAACATGGTAAAACCCTGTCTCTAACAAACACAAAAAAATTAGTCAGGCATGGTGGTGCATGTCTGTAATCTGAGCTACTTGGTAGGCTGAAACAGGAGAATTGCTATATCCGGGAGGTGGAGCTCGCAGTGAGCTGAGATCACGCTGTCTCACTCCAGCCTGGGCAACAAGAGCGAAACTTCGTCTCAAAAAAAGAAAAAGAAAGAAAGATTTTTTTTTCTTTCTTTTTCTTTTTTTGAGACGGAGTCTCGCTCTGCTGCCCAGGCTGGAGTGCAGTGGCCGCATCTCGGCTCACTGCAAGCTCCGCCTTCCGGATTTACGCCATTCTCCTGCCTCGGCCTCCGGAGTAGCTGGGACTACAGGCGCCCGCCACCTCGCCCGGCTAGTTTTTTTGTATTTTTTTTTTTATTTTTTTTTTTTTTTAGTAGAGACGGGGTTTCACAGTGTTACCCAGGATGGTCTCAATTTCCTGACCTCGTGATCCGCCCGTCTCGGCCTCCCAAAGTGCTGGGATTACAGGCTTGAGCCACCGCGCCCGGCGGAAAAGAAATATTTTCTAAACGTGCGGAAAACTACTACCCATTTTAAAAGCTAATTTATCAATTCAAAAATTTCTGCCACCTATCATTGTCTAAATGGATTCCCAGTTTGCTGGTGAAATCTTATTTTTAGACTGTGACATCCCTGAGGATAGAGTCTGTGCTTTTTATTTCTAGGTCAGTATAGGGCATGAAATATTAGCAAGTACTCAAAACTATCTGTTGAGTAAACAAAGTATGGATGAATTTTTTAAAAAAATCAATGAATTGTAAAATATTGTTCGTGAATATCTCTCCATTGACTTAAAATATATCATACAATGGAGAAAGGCAGACCTATTTCGGATTTTCATGAATTGGATATTTTCCCTGAACCTAAGTAATATGAATATTGGCATGAAAATTTACCACAGTACTGGAATCATTTTTTTAAAATATATATATATTTTCTCCAATGTTGTTGATGATAATAATCACCCCTTACATATGTCGATTGTAAGCAAGCTTTTTATAAGGAGATTCACAATGTTTCACTCTAGTTCTCAATACAAACCATCAAGGTGGATACTATTGCCAACCCCATCTTACAAATGAAGAAAGGGAGGCCTCAATGGGTTAAATAATGTGCCCAAGTTAATACTGCTGTTTAGCTGCCGAGAGGAACCTCCTGAACCTCTGGAATCTAAGCTCCAGCCACTGAACCTCTTAGTACTTTGAAGTAGTTCATGTCTTATTATGGTGTTAATTTAAATCAATTTTACATAATTTATTTTTATAAATATACTTTAACATCATTTTTAAGTATTTAAGTTTTTAACTCATTAAGAATTCATATACTCTTCCTTTAATCAGATGACTCAAACAACTTTGCATTTTCTATCCTTTTAAGACATATAGTAACAGTAGAAGGAATCTAAAGCTATTGTGTTAAACTACTGACTTTAAAAATAATTATATAGGAAGAGAATCATATTTATCAAAGATATTAGACTCTTGAAACAATGAACTTTATGATTTTTTCTCTTTTTTTTTCTTTTTTTTGAGACAGGGTCTCACTCAGTCATCCAGGCAGGAGTGCAGTGATACAATCTTGGCTCACTGCAGCCTCCCGGGTTCAAGCAATTCTCCCACTTCAGCCTCCCAAGTAGCTGGGATTACAGGAGTACACCACCATGCCCGGCTAATCTTTTGCATTTTTAGTAGAGATGAGGTTTCACCATGTTGGCCAGGCTGGTCTCGAACTCCTTACCTCAGGTGATCTACCTAGTGCTGGAATTACAGAAGTGAGCCACAATTCTTAACAGTAATTCCCACATTTAAACTATACAATGTTCCACTCGAACCCATTTACAAAAGCCACACTCCATTTTAGTGGTCAAAACAGTAAATATTTAATTGTTCCTTTAATTTCTTTGAGCTATATTAATTATACATAAATTCAAATTGCTTGCAAATTAATGTATGCTTGATTTTGAAAATATTCTAATGAAAAAGCTTCCTTCCAGACTTTACCACTACATAAGAAAGGATCTGATAGTTTGGCTCTTCCAGTCCATTTGAGATGTCTCTTTATAACTGTATTTTAGTTTTATTAGAGTGCGTTACTGATGTCATTTCTCTTTCACAAGAACCCAGACCAAAACTAATTTAAGGCCATGCTCCAAGTGACTCAATATGAAATGGGGACATATAAGAAGATCTTATATTTTTGGAATCTTACAAATTCCTTTATCTCTTTTACTTCTTTTAAAATTTTTAGGTAGTTGTTTTTATTATAATCATTATTAATTATAAGTATATGTACCACCTACTTGTAAAAACGCTTTGGGCAGGTTTATAGGGGGAAAAAAAAAGAGGTAGAGAAATTCACTTAAACTAAGTATCAGAAAAGAAGTGCCCTAAGTATCACAGGAAAATCAACTACATAGATTTCATTTTATATTATTTTCTACATTCACATACAGGCAATCTCCAACTTACTATTGATTCATGCTCTAAAAGCTCATAGGTAAGTTAATGGTCTGGAACTCAATGAATTCTATTGAACCAATATCACATTAGGTGATCAGGTTGTTACACTAGCACGCAAAGCCCAGTTCAATCCTGAACACAACTCAACCATCATACCAAACATACCAATAGTACTAACAGGAACTCGGAATCTACAGAGGGTGGCCTTATGAAGAATTATGCCAAATGGGAGATCAAGTATTTGTACCATAATTCATTCATTCAGTAGACATTAATTCGGCACCAAGAGGCTGCAAGAGTATCAACTTTACATGTACTCATTTTGGAATTAAAAAGGCCTGGTTCCTAAATATAAACTGGAAACAAAATAATGCCTTAAATAAAATAATGTATGTAAAGTTTGTGGCACATTAAAAAAAATCCTTATTAATTTTAACTCTCTTCCTTTCTGCTGAGGAACAACAAGAAATAAATGGAGTTCTCAGCTTTACATCAATTATTGGAGGAAGCCAGGCTTAATTTCAAAACCCTCCTCCCTCATCATCTGCACTCCTCTCCATCTTCCCTTCCGGGCTTCAGGGCCCAGTGCAAGACCCTCACTGAGCCAACCACCTTAGACCTCTCTCTGTTCCAGGCTCTAAAAATAACCCCTCCCAAGCTGACCTTTATCCCCATCCTGCAGCCACTAACATCTGCCAGGTGATAAAGAAAAGCAGATGCGAGGCGGCTGCCGAAGATGGCGGAGGTGCAGGTCCTGGTGCTCGATGATCTAGGCCATCTCCTGGGCCGCCTGGCGGCCATCGTTGCTAAACAGGTACTGCTGGGCCGGAAGGTGGTGGTCGTACGCTGCGAAGGCATCAACATTTCTGGCAATTTCTACAGAAACAAGTTGAAGTACCTGGCTTTCCTCCGCAAGCGGATGAACACCAACCCTTCCCGAGGCCCCTACCACTTCCGGGCCCCCAGCCGCATCTTCTGGCGGACCGTGTGAGGCATGCTGCCTCACAAGACCAAGCGAGGCCAGGCTGCCCTGGACCGCCTCAAGGTGTTTGACGGCATCCCACCGCCCTACGACAAGAAAAAGCGGATAGTGGTTCCTGCTGCCCTCAAGGTCGTGCGTCTGAAGCCTACAAGAAAGTTTGCCTATCTGGGGCGCCTGGCTCACGAGGTTGGCTGGAAGTACCAGGCAGTGACAGCCACCCTGGAGGAGAAGAGGAAAGAGAAAACCAAGATCCACTACCGGAAGAAGAAACAGCTCATGAGGCTACGGAAACAGGCCGAGAAGAACGTGGAGAAGAAGATTGACAAACACACACAGGTCCTCAAGACCCACGGACTCCTGGTCTGAGCCCAATAAAGACTGTTAACTCCTCAAAAAAAAAAAAAAAAAAAAGAAAAGCAGATGCAATGGTGCAATCTCGGCTCACCACAACCTTCGCCTCCCGGTTCAAGCGCTTCTCCTGCCTCAGCCTCCTGAGCAGCTGGGATTACAGGCATGTGCCACCACGCTCGGCTAATTTTTTTGTATTTTTAGTAGAGACGGGGTTTCTCCGTTGTTCATGGCTGGTCTCGAACTCCTGACCTCAGATGATCGACCCGCCTCAGCCTCCCAAAGTGCCGGGATTACAAGTGTGAGCCACTGTGCCTGGCCTGACCTAATGAATTTCTAATTAGTGGTATTTCTAAGACAGTATAAAAGAATGGTATACAATAGTTCAGGCAGAGTACAATGATACTATTTGGGGACAGGGAGAAAGCCATTCATTTATTAATTCATTCAGTGTCTATGAAGTGCCTTCTCTCTTCCTGCATAGACATATGTCAGAGATCACGTCCTCATAGAGCTTTGAGTTCATCAGGGAAGACAAAACTTGTCCAAGCTATATGACTATTTTCAATGGGTATTAACAAATTTGTGGAACAGAGTGAATAAAATGCTATGAAGAACCTTAGAGAGCAAAAGAAATGCGAAATAAAGGGTGCTAACAGAATGGAGTGTCAAGGAAGGCTTCTTTGTTGAAGGCTTCTCCTAGAATGTAAGTCCCATGAGAGCAGAGATATAGTCTATACCCAAAAAACCCTGAATTTCAAGAACCCAGAATAATTTCTGGCACATAGTAGGCACTTCACTAAAAATACATGAAAGAGAAAAGGAAGATTAGCTTAAGCTTAGACCTGAAGGGTGAATAAAAATTATCTGGAGGAAATGGGATTAGCAGAAGTGAAGGCATTTAGGTGGGAAAAAGTAGCACTTTTTGACAAATTTAAAGAGGAAGCAGGTTGTACAGACGATGAGGCAGAAGTTCCAGAGAGAAAAGTGAGAAACAAGTGTGGAGAGGTGGGTAAAATCCTGACTGGGCCGGGCCTTTCAGGATGTGCAGAGAATTGGAGACTGTTTTCCTGCGGCTGACTAGCCTACTCCCCTGGAAATCCCAGCTTGGACTGAACTTTCCACAATCATCCCTCACAACAGTTCCGAGGCAGTGGCATGTGGATTCTGGTGGCAAGAGGCAAAGGGGGAGTGGAGAAATGGAGTTCGCAAGGTGAGTAACTCAGGATCCCGAGCTGTAGGGGTGGAACTGCTACTCTGTCACTAGAACAAACAACTTAAGAAATAAATACAACAGGGATATCTGAGTCCTTGGCCTATGGTTTTTTTCATGAAAATATATATACATATATATATATTCGTTGAGACATTTGTTTATAAGTTCAGATTGCTATCTAAGCATGTTGGGAGAATTCACTGGGAGAAAGCCCTGAAAATAGAAACTATTTGCTCCACAATTTATCTGTATGAGCAAGTATGTGTGTGAGAGAGAGAGAGAGACAGAGGGAGAGAGACAAGGAAAGACAGAGAGAGGGAGAGAGAGGCAGTCCTGTCAGGGGCCTGACTGTAAAAGAATGGAGGATTACACACTTCACTGTTCAAGGGTGACAGAGGGAAAACGAGGCCGGCACCAAGCAGGAAGCCCAATCCTGACTGAATAAAACACTGCACATTTATGCAATCCCGGGTACCAGATATTTTATCACAATTATTTTGATTGCATAGAAAGAAAAGTGCTAAGTAAAAATTATTTACTCCAGGTCTATTATGAAAAGAACAGATTAACTCCCTAACAGTTCGTTCTTTTTGAAGGTATATTTTCTACCTTCCCAGTATGATTTATATTAATGAGAGGTTTAAAACAGGTTTTAACTTAAGAATGATTGCTGATGGTGAAGTGCAGTAATTATACACCTTATGACAGGACACGTGAATGGCTCCTCCAAGAGAACTGCATAACATGTCAAGCTAATCCTCCTTGCATAAAAAGAGAGAATACTTTGCAAGCTGGCCGATTTTAAGCTCCAGTTAACAAAAACCCTTTTTGTTGGAGTCTAAAACAAGAACGGGTTAACAAAAGCAAGGAGGAAAAAAATCTCATTTTTTCCCTTCTTCACAAAATATAGTATTACAGGACTTAAAGGTTTTGAAAGGCCACAATGTGGCTGAAAGACTTGAGAAAGAAACAAGGTCTTCGTCAACAACAACAAACTCAAAAGATCTTAAGGTAAATCACGGTCTCTTATCAGTATGGAACAGTATGATTTTACTCTAGTTTTTTGTTGCTGTTCTATTTTTGATTTTTAATGAGTCAAAGGTGTAGCGAGGGAAGGAGCAACACCATGGCTAGGTAAGAATGAAATGGATCCATGGATGTTAGGAAGAAAAAACCGTATGCCATGGTGGGCAAGTCAATAGTGTTTGTGCCGTTTCTGCATGGCTGCTTTTTCTCATACAAGAGCCACTTCTGGACAATAATGAGACCCCGTAAAGCATCTGCTTAGGGATTATGACCCCGTCACACTGGGAATGTTCGGTTAACACAGAGCAGCCACGGGCTTAACTCTGTGCTTGCCTGTCTTCCTGCTGCAAAACGCACCAAATGCACAGTGGTTCTAGATTCTTCTAAATCATTTGCCACCAGGAAAGAAGATACTCAGCTACTGACACTCTACCTACGTGCTCAAGGGAAGAAAAAATTAAATAAACAAAAGCCACCAGATTTTCTTCACATCATGGAACTTGTTAAGACAAGGGAGACAGGAAGACTAAAGCTTGCCAGGTGTGAGGAATGAAGTCTGGAAGTCCATTTTAAAGTATTAGAGGGCTAAGGATCAAAGTCAGTGTTAAATTCTTTTCTAAGAATTCTTTTCCCTTTGGAAACTTTCAAATGAGAAATTTAAGGAGCAGAATCCTTATCTTTTTCTATGGCTCTTAAGTGATTGACAGAATCCTAAAGTGTAACAAGTTTCTATAATGAGTTGACCTATTTTGCTTATTTTATTGAAATGTTTAATTGTTCTGCCTATGTACTATTATCTATGTACTATTATCTGGAACTATCCTAGTCTATAATCAAAGAAATCAGGAGTGCCCATAACCTATTTGCAGAGGTCCCTAAAGCAGAGTCCACAGTGGCCAGGGCTCATCTAGCAAACTGGCATGCTCAGTGGAACAGGTCAAGAGGGCGGGTCTGCCTCTGACTTCTTCCTTCTGCTAACACATGCTGCATTTGCTCTTGACAGGATAGAGCAGAAAGTCACCACTTTTTAAGAAAACCAAGGCAAAGAACAGAAAGTGTAAGTTGTGGCACTTCCTAAACAATGGATGTCATTACTGCTCTTCAAAAGATCCCTTATACACATGTAGTTTAGCCATAAACATAATATGTTGTGTTGAAAATGCAAAATCACACAAATATTGCCTTAAATATTTTATTTCCAAATGGAAGTAATAATTAAACTATTTATATCCCTTCATGAGAAACTGGAAGCTGGAATTTTCAGATGTGAAGGAATTTCTCAGAAAATGATCCCAAAAATTTTTAGGAAAAACATCTAACAATTTAACTATAAAGAGCTTTGGTAAAGTCTGACGTCCAGTATTTAGCTGTTTTGCTATTATTCTTTTTTTTTTTTTTTTTTGAGATGGAGTCTCACTCTGTCGCCCAGGCTGGAGTAATGGCACAATCTTGGCTCACTGCAACCTCCGCCTCCCGGGTTCAAGCAAATTCTCTCGCCTCAGCCTCTCAAGCAGCTGGGATTACAGGCCCAGACCACCACGCCCAGCTAAGTTTTATATTTTTCAGTAGAGATGGGGTTTCCTCATGTTGGCCAGGCTGGTCCTGAACTCCTGACCTCAGGTGATCCACTCGCCTCGGCCTCCCAAAGTGCTGGGATTACAGGCGTGAACAAATGGGCCCAGACTTGTTTTGCTATTATTCTTTAATAACTGTTTGCAAACTGCAAATATTGAAAGGTGAGCATATGTACAAAGACAAAATTAGTAGTCTGAGCTGAAATATTGCAGCTTAATTCTAGTCTATCAATTTGATCTGAAATAATAACCCTGAGGGCACTTTTGTCACCATTAGCACTTATTCCAATATTCAAAAGGAAAAATTTTGTATAATTTATGTAACATCTTACTTATAGATGCTTTACTTATAGAAAGCACCTATCAATTATAATTAGAAAAACAGGAGTCAAAGGCATTGTTTTATTATGTTACATGTCAAGGAAAGGAGACTTAAGAGAACTTCTGTGACTCTTGGAAAATCCAGGATTGAAGCCTGCTGTCCTTTGACTTATTGAGCAGTCAAACCTAGGAGAAATTATCCTAAGGTAAAATGTCAGAGGATTACTCTCTAGATTGGATGGCAGAGAGAGATTAGCATTCTCAGCATCAAAAACCAGATCACGAATGCACGTGCAACAGAAGTACATGCAATAAAAGTACTAGAATAAGAATCAACACATTTAAGAGAGAAGCTACCTCATGGTGTAGTAGGATAAGAAATAATGAGATTGGTAAGAGGAGGCATGTAGGTATATTATCATTACTCGTTTTTTTTTGTTGTTGTTGTTGTTGTTTTGTTTTTGTTTTGAAATGCAGTCTTGCTGTGTATCACCCAGGCTGGAGAGGAGTGGTGGAATCTCGGCTTACTGCAACCTCCATCTTCCATGTCCAAGCAATTCTCCTGCCTCAGCCTCCTGAGTAGCTGGGATTACAGGCACGCGCCATCATGCCCAGCTAATTTTTATATTTTTAGTAGAGACAGTTTCACTATATTGACCAGGCTGGTCTCGAACTCCTGACCTCTGCCCACCTTGGCCTCCCAAAGTGCTGGGATTACGGGTGTGAGCCTCTGCACCCAGTCTACTCTTTTTTAACATTTTAATTGTTAGTTATGCTTTGTAAAACTAACATATTTTTAATTCAATTTACATAAATTTAAGTAAAATTTTATTAAGCACTCTTAAACTTGGTGATGCATGTATTTATGTGTTGAAATTTTATTTTTTGGGGTTTTTTTTTGGGGTATGCTTTAACTATTTCAACATACATTTTTAAAAACCAGATCCAAGAGACTCAGAATAACAATACTGAGATGAAATCACTGGATCAAACAATTAATTGTAGGTGACAGAAAAAATAGCTTCAAATATGCTAATTTGATCTTTTTGAACAAATGTTAAATAACCAATCTTTTAGACTTTTAAATCGTTCACTATTCTTGCAGTTCAAATATGGCAATCTTAACTATTTAGGGTTTCACAACTGGTAGGTACTTAATAAGTATATGCCTATTGAGGATAATGATAATTTTACTCAAATGGGACATTACAGAAAATGCTATATGATTGAAAACAAAATAAAGAATAAACACCAAGCTCAGAAAAAAAAGACTTCACACGAATTCACTCCATCTCATTCCTTTAAAATTCAGTCTTAAACGTTTTTTAATAAAAGCGATCTGATGTTCAAAGGACATCATTTAAAACTTGGGAGGCAGACTGATAGAGAAGAATGCCTTTTGTGTTTAGAACTCTCAGTATTGCCAGCCCCGACCTTGTTCCTCACCAGCTGTAAAAGCCTATGTGAGACCTCAGTGCTGAAGGCCTCAGGTTCCTTATCTGTAAATGATTAGGTTAGATAACAAAGGCAACAACCAAGTTTATACAGTTTGGTTGACAACTTTGACATATACTATCTCTCACTCCAAAAGATCCCTTTGGGTTTTCATGGGCTATAATCTTGGTTGTATACGCAACTCTTATTTTGTTATATGTCACTTACCTGACTAAGTGCAAGAATTACGAAGTACAGTTGTTCAGCTAATTTATTTCTTGTTTTTTAAAAAAGCACTGTTGTACTGCTGTAGATAGAACACCTCTAATCTTCATGCACTGCTGAATTACAATTAGGTGTTAAATCACCTTCAAAGGATGAACAACTTTTTGTTTGGAGGCTCATCCAGAAGCATCACTAGGACCTGCTACATACAAGAAAGAAAAAATAGTAACCTGGGCAGTAAGAGTTTTGTCAGAAGGAATGCTTGTCCTTATTAGAAACACCACTTATCCCCAAGGCTTGAACTTTAACTATGAAACTTTACCCACTGGGTTTTTAACTCAATTACTACTGGAAGCTCACCATATGTATTTAAACTCACAAAAAGAATAAATGCCTGACATTGCATTATTTCCTAAAAGCAGATTTTGATGGAAGAGGCTGGGCTGCAGATCAAGAGTGTACTGGATATTTTTTAAAGACACATTTAAATCATAGCATTGATCATAACACAATAATCACTATACCTTCATCTTCCATTCCTACAACAGAGCCTCTTAACAAATACATGTGTATGCATTATGGCTACCAGTTTTACATGGAACTGCCCACTAATAGCTAAAGTAAATTGGCATCTTTGTGAATTTAAGGTTCTCTATAATGTTGATTATGGCTACTGCTTTTAACTGTATTTTTCAAAATTGACCACAAAATAAAAGCTTCTAACTTCTCTCTGCCCTTGTGTTTGCAATCTGCAGAGAAAGCAGTCCTTAATTTCATCTTAGTGGCCAGTAATCTTTAGTGATTGAGGCAGAAATTAAAATTGATTATTCGAATTCTGACAAGCTGCTTAGGTTTGTAATTACCATAAAACTATACCACAAATGCCCTAGTCCATGAGTGTGGGTGAGGGGTTGATAGGAAATGATCCATTTTCATCTATCTAGATTTAGGATGATGCATGTAGAATTGTAGAGCCACTTAAAATCACACTCATCCATGCTGGACTAACTGAAGAGGGAAGTCACTATCCTCTCTTAATAGACCAAACAGTCCTCACGTCACTGCTACAATTAAATTCCAGAGAATTTTTTGGATTCTATTTAATGAATGAGGATATATTTTTCATGTGGTGTCATTGTTTCACTACTTCCCATGTTTATTTGGACAGATTCATAGCACTGGGTAGGAAATGTATTGGTTGGCAACTTCAGTTTTGGAAGAGAAAGTAAACACATGCTGATTAGCAAACAGTAAACTCTACTGTGTTTAATTTTGGCTTCTCTTTAAAAAAAAAATAAAAACACAAAAAAACCACTATTTGGTGTTGTGTTCCAAGTAGGAGCATTTGTCCCTAAGTTCTTTCCTAACCCCTTACTGGAGGGCTTCCAGAATTGCTCTCATTTTTTTTTTTCTTCTTCCCCTAACACCAGTGGCAAACGCCAACATTATTTAAGAAAATACTTGTGCATATGGTATCCTCCTAGCACAGATTTGCCATCCAGTTGAACAGTAGGGCCACTAACCCACACAAACTAAACTGCAAAATTATGAACTACATAAACATAAACAATTGTATTTAGCCCTAATAAATTCAAGGTAAAATCACATTTCTGAAATTCCTAAAATTAGGCTACTTCACTGAAAACTATCAGGTCTGAGAACTGAAGGTGGTAAATATGACAATCTAAAACTTCTGATGCTCTCTTTAGAGCCAGTTTCTTTCATCTATCTCATCCTCTTGGTTTACTGTGACTCCCCAAATTATTCTCCAAGCTTTAGCCATCCTTAGGCCTCTTCTCAACCATCTTCAGAAGATCATCAAAATCACTAACACCCAAAAAGTGCCAAAGGCCAGCACACACAGGAGAAAGCTTGGTCACCTAAGATATACCATTGCCCACTGAGCACAAAAGCTCTTCATTATGTCTATATACCTTTTCATAAAACAGAGCTAGTGTCTGATCTTTTCACTGTGCATGATGACTACTCATTATTAATCAGACTTCCCATCATGCTTTCCAGGGATGCAAATTTTGTCCCCACATACCACATGGGAAAGCTCAGGCATCCAGAAGTTAAATAACTCCCGAATAGCCCAATATAAGAGGTCAGCAACATCTCTTGATCTACAATTTTTCTTATTCAATAAACATTTATTATGGATCTACCAAGCTCCTCACAGTGCTAGATCTGCCATATTCTGGGCTCTGGGTAAAATAGCAGATGATCAAAGTCCTAACCCACATGAGGCTTACAGTCTAGGAGGGGTAAGAAACAGTAAACCAAGAAACAAATGAATATGAAATATGTCAGGTAGCTATAAGGCAAACAGTACAGCAGGTAAGGAGAAAGACAGCTGGAGTCGTAGGAGATTTTGGGGGCACATGTAATTTAAGTCTTCCTCTGAATGAGATAAGGGAGCAAGCCCTACTTATGACCATCTAAGAAAAAAGGGTTCCCAGCAGAAAGGACAGACAGAGCAACCTGCCTGAGGCTCAGTTGTACTGGAGGGGTGGTAGGAAGGCTAGTATTGCTGGTACTGAAAGAGCAGGCAGTGACTGGGGGTGGGGGGGAGAGGGAGGCAAGGGTCAGATCATACAGCACCTGGAAGTCACCATTAAAAGTAGGAGCTGCAAACATAAATGAGACTACTCTAGAGAGACAGAGTCTTGTGAAGAGTTTAATACATGAGGTTACATTAAAAATTCAGTGCATTAAAAGCAGTTGATGCTTTTCCCTACCATCGCATAAAAAGTATATGTGCATAAACAGAAGGGGTGCATGCACTGAATTTCATATACTCTAGGAAACATTTTTACATTGGTTGATTCAGTCAAATACAAAGAAGTTGCAGAACAGCATCGAGTACCTAAGACAGACCAAAAGCATTTCCTTCTGTAAAGCCCTGCAGCTGAGGGCTTACATCCGCCTGGTCCAATCGGTTCATTTCCAAACAAAGGTAGGAAATGGCTGCATCCTAGCATTTCATTGTGGACTCATGAGTCAGTGCTTTGGAACTTGGTATCTTTGGGAGTGAGTGTCTATTCTCCACGTCTCTTGCCACAGGGGGAAAAAGGTACAGATAAACAGTAACACAATTTCACCCAAACCGAGATATAAATCTGTGGGCTTCTCCACCCTTCTCAAAAATAAATGAATGAATTAAGGAAACTCAGTTCCTGCTTTTTTTTCTTTCCCTCTCTGTTTGGTTTCCTAATTCCCAGGACTCCCTTGTGTCTCCTAAACAGCATAAGGTCAACTGATGGTGAAAGTACATCATATGATAATTATTCAAAAGCTGTTATGTTATACAATATAGTTTTTAATAGGAAAAGGAGTTACAATTGATTCTACAAGAGCAGTCAGTAATGTGCCCATTACATAGGGATTCTAAGAAATTAAAATTAAGAAATTTGTCCTAAAGAACAAATTGATTCTCCTCCATCATTTAACCAAAAAGGTTTGTAGTATTTTATGTTCACAGTGTTACACAGGAGAACAGTAACTTAACTTTGAAAACTATTTTTACAGAATGGTCACAAAGAAAATAACATATAAATCCCATTAAGTCCTTTTGTAAAAAGCTTCCATAATTTCCAAATCCACGGTGTAGAGAGGAAAAGAAGAAAATGGCATGTGTATATGTTCTAAGACTATTACCTCAAATGAATAAAGGTTAGAGGTATACTTAACATACAAACTATTTCCTTCAGGAAAAAGTGCAGGAACTCCTGGATAGACACAATACTCATTTCCGATGAAAGTTACAGAAGAAACTACCAGTTGTGTATGATCTAATACTACAAGTCACTTATTATCTATGAAGGAAAAAGGGAAAGAAAAAAGATAAGAAAACAACATTTAAATATGAATGAGAAAGGAATCTCTGTTCTAACTTACAGATAAATAAGCATATAAATCCAAATACGAGCCAGATTATTTTATAAAGGTATCCATGTGATCCATGTCGCATAACCACAAGAACCTGACGTGATTATAATGAGAGAAGCTTCAAAACAGGAAATTTCTATCTACAAAAAGTACAAATTATTTTCAGAATATTGGAGGAATCTGGGGTTTTCTACCCAGCAGAATAAATTAGGAAAACAGTGAAAGACACCCTCCAGAGAGAGAGAGTGAAAGAATGTATATGTTAAAGAGAACATTACATTTCACTTTTCCAATGTAGAAAAAAACTGAAAAAAATTTAGAGGGGATGGTGAGGATGAAGAGAAATAAAATCATAAAAAGGAATGAGTAAAAAATGTAATAAAAAAAGAGGAATATGGTTCCCACTTATACTAGTTTTGTCCTTCCATTAAAAATTATACCTTAAAGTCCATTACTCTTGACTATATTGCCAATTTCTCAAATAATACACTGGTCAAGTTCCAAAATTTCATTAAATATATAAATTGCATACATAGAAGTTCCTGTGTAGCCTGTGGAAACATTTTAAATTTTCTTCAGCAAAATTGCGCCTAAAATTTGGAAAAATTCCTAGAGAGTGAAATTAATCTCTTTCTCCCCATCTCTCCTTCTCTCTCTCTCTCTCTTTCTCTCCCTCTCTCTCAATAGATAATATTACCCTACTATATAGCCTGCCATATATCTTTACACTCCAATTTCCTACCTAGTCCCCTATTCAGACATGTATAATGCTTCCATTTTGAAGCATATGGCTGGGGAGCCAAAAGAATTTAAATTGCCTTCAAAATGTGCATCGCATTATAAATGGTGTGAAAAAAGATCTTACTATTCCGCTCTCAACTTGGAGCATACAGCAAAGAAGAAGCAACACAAGACTGCTTCAAACTTTATCCAAAAACTCAACAGCTTCACTTGTTTATAGAGGTACAAAAAGTATGCGACACAGTTTATAAAACAAGAACGATGTACTGTATGCAAAAGTAAAGTTAAAAGCAAAGTATAGTAACAGCCCTATCTCGTTACAAACACTTGGCAGCATGTCTAAAGTACCATGGTCAAAAACATGATACCGTCTGCGTTGTACTTCTGCCAGAAAGCACTCCCTAAGTCCAAGTCTCTTTAGCCATCATCACCACCTCATTTGGCAATCTCTCCCAAGCCTCAGTTCATCTACTCAAAATTACTCCACAGAAAGCAGACAAACTCTCTAGCTCTGTAGGCTGCAAGTATCACAATGAAGTAGCATTGGCAAGTGACAGCATAAGATGGAGCTCTGAGGTTAGAAAGCCAGGACCAACTAAACTGTATCCTCAGAGCTTATCTGCATATCAAGTTGAGCAGGGCTGTCTTCATTTTGGTAATTCAGGGTTTCTTCTCTACTCTCACAGTAATTCCAATGGGTCTTTCTGAATCAGCCGCAGCTGAGAAAGAAGGTACACGGCGAGAAAACACTCAGGGACCGAATACCTTTTAGGTAAATGAGGGACAAATGTATTCGGCAATTACCTGCCATTTAACCATTTCTGACCAGGGCTTTTGAATAATTCCAGAACCTCAAAAACTGCCTCAATAGTTATGTATGCATAACGGACCAGGCCATTACCAAGGTTAAGTAAATACAAGAATATGCATCAAGGCTTAGGTCATAAGGAAATAAACAGACTCTATCAATATCAACATCCATATCTACCTGTGACATTTACAACTAAAAAAATGGCAGTTCATTTAATGTGGTAATGAAAAGATGAGTGGTAGGACAGAAGCAGCTGCATGAATTATTAATTTTCCTAGGGCATGTAAGAATTGCCTTCCAAATTTTTCTTTAATCCACTTTCTCCAAAGTAGCATATTACATAATTCAAAAACACAGATATTGTCATCTTAAGTTTACAGCTTGCCATATTTCCTAGAAAATAAACAATAATTAACAACATATCTCATAGTTGTTCCCTCCCCACCTTTCTTCAAGAAACTTTACACTTTGAAATGTAGATACATAAGCTACTTTTGGATCAGGGCCCACAAACATATGTTTCCAAAGGAATAATATGTACAGGTTAGTCTGGTGTGTACCAGATGTAAGAAAAAGCAAATTCAAAAACAGAAATATCAGTATTCAATGCAGAAATATATTTTTAATTAAATCCCATTCTTCCTCTCCTTATAGACACAGAATCAAAGAAAGCCAATCGTATGTCTAATTTTTTAACCTTTTTCCGAACAAAAATCCCAATTTGACTCATGACTCTAGATTCTTTATATACATAAGATCACAAGACAAGAAATGGTCATTTATAAATTGTCCTCTCTCAGAGTGAGCCTCCTACCATATGCTGATATTCAACCAAAATAATCTGTTTGAAAAGGCAAAAAAATTTCCAAATGTTAAACCTATAAGGCAAACCAGCCAGCAAAAGGCTACGGAGTCCACATGTCTATCAGGTATTTAATATGTCAAACCTCAATTACCAGAAGTTTTAAGATTCTCTGTAGTCAGAACTAGTCAGTCTTTATTTTTCAGATGATTCTGAATGCAAACTGAGCACATTATCTGCACACTGAAAGAATGTATGTATTCTTTCCCCACATATGGAAATATGCATGAGAGTATTAAAAAACATATTTAAAATATCCACTCTCTAGAAATTTGAAGAGTCTAAAGTTTGGGCTGTATTTGCTTTTTCCATTGCAAACCTACAAGGATTCCTTCAAACTTACAAAAGTTATTGCAAGAAGTCCTGTAGGAAGAAATAGATTGGGGATTTAGATCACCCATGCCTAACCTTTTCAGGGCATCATGATCTCTCCCCTTGTTCTATACATCAGAGATGTCACTGAAGTGAAAGCCAAGTTTTAATTTAGAATTTAATAAAAATTGATTAAGCATCACAGAGCACAAACAAAGCTGCTCCATAAATCTTTCAGCCCTTTTTGTGCTAGGAAGAAAGCAAGCACTGTCTGCTGAAGCAGATGACAGATGCTGGCTTAAAGATAAGTATTATTTATACTTCTGTACCAGATTTCTTCTTATGCATATCTTATCATGCATGGGTATATGATCAACAAAGCAATTATTTTATATCAGTCAAAGACATTCAAATGTACCCTGGCTCCATAGGAATGCTTTAAAGAGTTCAGGTCTAGGGTTCAATTAAACCAAGATGGAGAGAAAAGAAAGTTTTGAAAGAAAAACAAATATTGAAATGGTTGTGATTTGAAATGTACTTTCACACACAGGCTAATGAATATATATGCACTGAAAATAACTTTGTTCTGAACATATGCCTATGCATTTTAAATAAATGATGCATGTTTGAAAGATAAGCGGGTTTACCAAATCTAAACACATCAAGATATATCTATATTAAACTGCATTTATTTGTACAGTATGTCAGTAAGGAAACAGCCCCCTGAAAGAAATCCAATAGTTATGTAAAGAGATAGCTGATTTAACCAAGTTTGAGAACATTTTAGTCATCAAGAGACTAGAGTTTAAAAATTCAAATCACATTCTTTCCCTCCTTAGAAAGACAGAATACATGAAAACTAATCACTTAATGAAAATTCCCAGAGGTTTCTTTATTGTTTTACTTCTAGCGTATGAAGTGGAAAAAAGATAACTAATGATTTGAAAGAGAAGAAAAAGCAACTTATATTACCTTCTCAAAAAATATGTAATATTCTGCATTATAAGGCATTTGAAGGTGGAGAAGCGGGCATGTGATTCCAAAACAATTCTGGATAAGTAAGAGAAATAAATCAGGTGGGCTGTCTTGACCATTCTCTTCTACCCCAATTGCTAAGCCCCTTGAGAATCTAGAAGAGAAGCAGGTTCCAGGGTGGAGTTGTTTTGTTTTGTTGTGTTTCATGAGGGAAGACAAACTGAAAATAAATGAGTTTTCAAGTCCAGCCAGAAAGTCAACCTATGGTTAGATTTACCTAATTGGGGATTTTTTTAAAAAAGTGTAAAAACAAAAACCTGTGCTCATCCATTTCTTTTCATGGTATCTTATTGTATTTCATTTTTTCTTAGCATTTTTCTTCATAAAAGTTCTTCCTAGGAAATCCCAACCTCATCTCAGATAGCTTAAAAGGCAGAAATGTTCATCCACGCAAAGACCAGGAAACCCTAAGCTGCATGACATCATGTGGGAGTAAAATGACTGAGTGAGCTCAAGCCAGGATCCTTGCTGCTGGAGGGTCTCTTGCACAAGGGCTAGCTGAAGCCACATATACGGCTGCAACTGCATTAAAATGACATCAGTAGCAGAATTAAACTGTCTAGTTTCATGGAAATTACTGTATACTGTAGTTATCGCTTGAGAATTAGCAATGCACTAAAATAGGATACACAAATCAGTACTTTTATGTGGTAATACTAATCTACCACATGTAGTAATTTTTCTTTCCTGAATTATATATGAAAACACATCCATAAGGGTGTAGCAATTATGAGCAAATATTTTCAAGAATGGCTATTGTGTATGTCTCTTTTAAGCATACAACTCCACATAGAAGCACTAAACAAAATAGTTGCTTAAAAATATTCAGGATTCTTTTTCCTATTTCAATAATCCTCTCTATTATATAAAAATTAGGTTTGTACAACATAAGCATAAGAAATTTATAGAGGAAATGACAGCTAAGAATGGTTTTTAAATGATCTTATAGTAGAAAACATAGCTAAAATATATACCATATACCAGTGCAGTCGGATACATTGGAGTCACTAACACATTCTGAATCTGCTGATTAAACGAGAAACATTCAAAATGAATGAAACTTACCCACATACTTTCTCATCCATGTAAGCAAGAAAGAATTACATTTCTTCTGAGCTAATGGGGATGATTATAGTAAGCTTTACAGATAACTTTAATCTCCACAATCTCCATAGACTGACCCCCGTCAAAAAATAAAATAACTGCTTAGTAACCTTGCAGCATATCAAAGTTCACAAACCATGCCCAGTTCCAATACTTATTAGCTGTTGGCCTTAGACAAATTACTGACCTCTCTGAATTCGAATTTGTGTATCTATTTAAACAAAGATAATAGACTCAAAATTTGAAACAAATGGGATATGTAGAAAAAACATTGAACAAAATGCCTGGAACACAGTAAGTACTAAAAGAATAGTAAATACTATTATTGTTGTTCTTGCTACTGTTATTATTACTACACAGTACTTTCATAAAACTCTCTGGTCATAGACCAGTCTAGCTCAGTGCTGCATGTGCCTAATTTCTCATCTCTGATTCCACGACATTGGGGTGTCCGGATTCTCCTCCTACTTATCTGACTTCTCACTATCATTCTCCCATATTAACTCCAATTCTTCTAAAAGTCAGCATTCCCCTGGCTCTCTTTATCACCCTCTGCAATCTCAATCAAACTTTGGCTTCAAAGGTTTGGGATAACAACGGCTAAATTCAGACCTGTATTTTCATTTGCCTGTCAGACATCAACACTTGGGTCATTCCTACCTAACCTAGAAGTAAAAAAAACTGAACAACAACTCACCTCCAAACTCAATGGTTCTTTCACTGCCTCTGTTAAGGAAACTAACATTTACCCAGGTGACCAAATTAAAAACATCACAGTCATACCCAACTCCTTCTCCCTACACCCATAACAATATGCCTCCTTCTTTCTATCCCTACCAATGCAAGCTTTTCCATGTCCTTCTTGCTGCTCTCCTGGCTTTCCCAGAAGTCTTAGCTTGGTTAAGAAAACCTAAGATATGCCAAGCACCACACACTCTGAATGCAAACCAAGACAGAACAAAACAAAACAGAAACAAAAAACCAACAACAACAACAAAAACACACACAACTCTTTCACTCTCAAGGTTCTTCAAGTAGTGGGACAGATATGTAAACACATGATTGTACTATAATGTTATACAAGCAATAATAAGTACACATGGCCGGCAGCAGTGGTTCACGCCTGTAATCCCAGCACGTTGGAAGGCAAAGGCAGGCGGATTACTTGAGATTGGGAGTTCAAGACTAGCCTGGCCAACACAGCAAAACCCCATCTCTAACAAAAATAGAAAAATCAGCAGGGCGTCGTAACACACATCCGTAATCCCAGCTACTTGGGAGGCTGAGACACGAAAATCGCTTGAACCCGGGAGACGGGCATTGCAGTGAGCCAAGATCGCACCACTGCACCCCAGCCTGGGTGACAGAGTGAGACTCTGTCTCAAAAAATGAAAATAATAATAATAATAAGTACACATAAATTATAAAGGTGGGACAGAGGAGGGAGTAATTGTTCCATCTAGACAGGTCAGAAATGAGTTTACTGTAAATATCCATCACTCCAGAGGAGTGTTTTGAAGAATGAACAGGAATGTGTGGTTGCATAAATGTGTGCAACGAACAGGAATGTGTGGTTTTCCTCTCTAATTCCTGAGAATTAGAGAGGAAAAGGCATTCTAGATATCAGGGACAGCATGGGTTAGACTCTAAGCTCTCTAATCAACATGTTTACACTTAAAACTTGCCTGTCTAAAACCCAGACCTAACTATATCACTTTCCCTTTTCCATAAGACCTTCAAGGGCTTTCCACTGCGTCTAGGATAAAAATCCAATAATTTGCATTGGCAAGGCACCGGTATTCTAAACTCTGACTCATTAGATGGGAGGAAGCTCCCACTGCTCTCCATATCCCTCTGTCTTAGGTACAGGAGGTCACTACACCTTCATACAGGACTGTGCTCCAGCCAGCTGCCAAAATGCCTCTCTGCCCTTCACCCTGTAAAATCCCATTTACCCTGTGATATCAACATTTAATTTCACTCTGCTGAAGTCCTTCCTAATCAACCCTGCATTGTGTCCTCCTCTGAGCCTTCAGTCCCTTTGTTGATACCTCTATTTCCACACACCTCACACATGAATTTGTAGAGTGAATGTCCATATGTTTGCCATATCGTTTTTGAAAAGCTTTTGCTCTAAATGAGAACTTCAATGAGTAATTTCAAATTACTGTCTTCCAAATTAACAGGCAAGTATTAGGAAATATCCTATGCCAAACCCTCTTATTTGGTGCCACTGACAGTGCTAACAGGCTAGAGTGAAATATCAAGGTATAAGTGTGGTTCATATAAAACCACTAATATCACCCCACTATTGACTGAACTGTGTCCCTGAAAATGCATATGTTGAAGCCCCAATCCCCAATGTAACTGCATTTGGAGACAGGGTCTTTATGGAAGTAATTAAGGTTAAATGAGGTCATAAAGTTGAAGCCCTGTTAAAATGGGTTTAGTATCCCTACAAAGAAGAGATGCCAATGTGACTGATCTCTCTCTCTCTCTGCTTTCTGAGGACACAATAAGAAGGTGGCTGTCTGCAAACCATGAAGAGAGCCCTCACCAGAATCCAATCGTGCTAATTCCCTGATCTCAGACTCCCAACCTCCAGGACTGTGAGACAACAAATTTCTACTGTTTAAGCCACCCAGTCTATGGTATTTTGTTGTGACAACCCAAGCCGACTAGGACTTACACCCTAGTCAAGAGAACTTGAACAGTCCACAATTAAGTGGTGAGACTATCTCTGGTATGATGCACAATGTATTTAACTTTACAAACAGACTCATTAATCTCTTAAAAGCTTAACACTGTCACCATTTTACAGACACATCCAGCTAAGGGTTGGAGGCCTTCCATGAGTGATCCAATAATGTAGGGAGAGTCAGTGACCATGCCCAGAACAGGATTCTAAAGTCCTGCCTTTCAAATCCCTGACCTAGAAAAGAAGACTACTCCATTTCTCACAGGAAAATGTGCCAGTCATGAAGGCCTAGATGGCACATCTCTGCACTGCCCCCAGGTCAGGAGGCCCATCTGACACTGCACAGGCACCACTGCAGGGCAAAAGGATGATCAAGTATCCAATGGCCACCTCTACCACTGACTAGCTGAAAAACCATGAACAAGTTATATAATGTCACTGGATGTAAAATTAAAGCAGGATTTTAATACTTACCTTGCAGGGTTACTGTGAAGATCAGAAATAAAACACAGAAGTACACGGCCCACTGCTTGGCATACAGTCAAGACTCAGTAATTAGTGGGTACTCTGCATGCTTCAATGTCACCTCATTAACAGTTTCACTTCTACTAAACTAAAAGCAGGAACAGGGTGGTCTTATTTTTTTTTAATCTATAGTAGATATCTGCCGTGTTTGTTTAGGTGTTGTCTACACAGTATCTACTACTTTTTTCTTTTCTTTTTTTTTTTGAGAGGGAGTCTTGCTCTGTCACCCAGGCTGGAAAGCAGTGGCGCAGTGGTGTGATTTCGGCTCACAGCAAGCTCTGCCTCCCGGGTTCACGCCATTCTCCTGCCTCAGCCAACTGAGTAGCTGGGACTACAGGCGCCCACCACCACGCCTGGCTAATTTTTTGTATTTTTAGTAGAGACAGGGTTTCACCATGTTAGCCAGGATGGTCTCGATCTCCTGATCTCGTGATCTGCCGGCCTCAGCCTCCCAAAGTGCTGGGATTACAGGCATGAGCCACTGCGCCCAGCCTTTTTTTTTTTTTTTTTTCTTTTTTGAGACAGGGTCTTTCCCTGTCACCCAGGTTGGAGTACAATGGCATGATCAAAGCTCACTGTAACTTTGAACTCGTGGACTCAAGCAATCCTCCTGCCTCAGTCTCCTGAATAGCTAGGACTAAACGCATGCACCACCATGCCCAGCTAACTTTTGAATTTTTTTGTAGATATGGGATCCCCTTATGTTGCCCAGGCTGGTCTTGAACTCCTGGCCTCAGCAATCCTCCCACCTCAGCTCTATTTCTTTCTTTCTTCCCTTCCTTTCTCCCTTCCTTCCATCCTAGCAATCCTTCCACCTAAACTCCCTCCCTCCATCCCTCCCTGCCTCCCTTCCTCCCTTCCTTCCTTCCTTCCTTCCAATAGCCTTGGTCTCCCAGGCTCAAGTGATCCTCCCACCTCCGCCTCCAGAGTAGCTGGGACTACAGGCATACCCCACCATGTCGGACTAATCTTTTATTTTTTTGTGAGGATTTCCCCTGAACTAATCGCTGAACTGGTGCTTTCTTCTCTTTGGCAATGCTTAAGTCTCCTGCCTGTTCTTGGAGAGGAGCTAGGGGATGATCACAAGACATCCAAACTACATGATCTCAGAAAGTGAGGAAGAGTGGCTTCCCAGAGGAAAATTACTACGCCTGTAGTCCCATGTACTCGGGAGGCTGAGACAGGAGAATGGCGTGAACCCAGGAGGCAGAGCTTGCAGTGAGCCAAGACCGCACCACTGCGCCACTGCACTCCAGCCTGGGTGACAGAGCAAAACTCCATCTCAAACAAAGAAAAGAAAAGAAAAAAGGAGTAGATACTGTGTAGACAACACCTAAACAAACAGGGCAGATAACTACTATAGATTTAAAAAAATAATAAGACCACCCTGTTCTTGCTTTTAGTTTAGGTAGAAGTGAAACAGTTTTGTAGGTATGGGATCTCACTACGTTGTCTAGGCTGGTCTCAAACTCTTGAATTCAAGCAGTCCTCCTGCCTTAGCCTCCCCAAATCCTGGGATTACAGGCATGAGCCACCACACCTGGCCTCTATTACTTTTTGTTAGTAATGACAATAATTTTCCTCTGGGAAGCCACCCTTTCCCACTTTCTGAGATCATGTAGTTTGGATGTCTTGTGATCATCCCCTAGCTCCTCTCCAAGAACAGGCAGGAGACTTAAGTGTTGCCAAAGAGAAGAAAGCACCAGTCCAGTGATTAGTTCAGGGGTAGACCAAGGAGATCCAGCCCAGGAATGTCTGCAGGGACTACTGAGGAAGGGAACATTTTCCTCCCCACCGGGTTTGCTCAGCTAATAGAATATAAGCCTTCCCTGTGGAAAGAGACCCTCTTTGCCTGAGAAGTAAGGGAACAAAGAATGGCATAGGAAGAGAATCAGAGAAACATTCCCAGTTACATCACTTTAACACCTAAATCAAACTGCAGCTACAGATAAACTGGACTTTTAAATTACACAAGAGAATAATTTCCCTTTCTCACTTCAGTCTGCGTAACTTCAGTTTCTTACACTTGCAATTAATATACAAACCAAATAGCAGCAAGAATTTAACACCTTTCAGTGACCAAAAGGACCACTGCAATAAGAACTTAGTGATAAGAGATACCTTTCATTAAATTCTCACTGTATGTCAACTAAATATTTCAAATTTAGTATTTCTAATCACATAAACTGAGGAAAGGGGTAGATATTATTATCTCTGCTTTACTGATAAGCAAATTAAGAGTCAAAGAGCTTAAATAAATTGCCCAAGTTTAAATAGTAAGTGATAGAGCTGAGATACTACCTAAGATTTAGCTTTTTTCTTTTCTTAAGTATTACCAAGAAATAGTATTACTCAGAAATTTCACACATTTATAAGATCCCTTTATATTCTTATAGCATGAAGTGCCTTTTCACCAAAGGATTCACCACAATTGTTCATTCTACTTTTTTTTAAAATTGTGTCTCACCGTTGATCAGGCTAAAGTGCATTTTTGTGATCCTTTGATTTGAGAAATGTTTTTCTCCCATTATCCTATAAACTTCCTCAGTTTAGGTCTATCGTGGTATTATTTGGTAATATTATAATGATATTATTGCATATCATTGTGCATTGACTGCCAATAGTAGATACTTAGCAAGTACTGTAAAAAAAAA
Source organism: Piliocolobus tephrosceles (assembly GCF_002776525.5). Classification (NCBI taxonomy): domain Eukaryota; kingdom Metazoa; phylum Chordata; class Mammalia; order Primates; family Cercopithecidae; genus Piliocolobus; species Piliocolobus tephrosceles. Next base: position 65,675,977 of record NC_045447.1, on the reverse strand, counting down.
AAAAAAAAAGGAAGGAAAGAAGAGAGAGAGGGAGGGAAAGGAGAAGAAGAGAGGAAGGAAGGAGAGTAAAGGGAAAAGAAATGAGGAAGGAGGGAGAGGGCAGAAGAGAGAATGGGAAAGTGAGAGGGGAAGGTAATTCCACAACCCCTTCACCACCCTTAAGCCCTTTCTTGAGATAACTTAGGACCTAGCAATAGACAGTGGTGGCACTGTCCTCATGCAAAAGGATAAACAGAGGAATTCCCGAACAAGGCAGGAATATCATCATAAATGCCAAAGTTGCTGGGCACGGTGGCTCAAGCCCAGCACTTTGGGAGGCCGAGACGGGCAGATCACGAGGTCAGGAGATCGAAACCATCCTGGCTAACACAGTGAAACCCCGTCTCTACTTAAAAATACAAAAAACTAGCAGGGCGAGGTGGCGGGCGCCTGCAGTCCCAGCTACTTGGGAGGCTGAGGCAGGAGAATGGCGTAAACCCGGGAGGCGGAGCTTGCAGTGAGCTGAGATCCGGCCACTGCACTCCAGCCTGGGTGACAGAGCGAGACTCGTCTTAAATAAATAAATAAATAAATGCCAAAGTCTTGTGGATACCATTTCTGACTCCCCCAAAACCCCACACAGTAGGAACAAACATGATAAAAAGTTTCACCTATTCCTAACCCCTTATTCAAAACCCCCCAAGTTTCTTTCTTCTTTTCTTGATGAGTCTTAGGGTAACACACCAAGTTTTAAAACTCAGTTACAAATTTGCCCTTAACTGAGCCTCTGAAAGGTTATCACACTGGATTTTTATCTCTGCCACGGAGGAGGGTCTTTTGAGGTTATGGCCTGTTGAGCACTTTTGTACTGGGTCAAGGAAGACAAGAGGAGTGGGAAACAAGAAGAATCCATTAGAAAATATCTGTGCATATAATATCTTTTTGTTTTCTTTATATAAGTATTCTAATGGACAATAATGTCCCCAGGTAGCTAATGTCACAAACCTCTTAAACATGAGAGAGAAATTGTACCATTCCTCAAAAGCAGCTTTTTGGAAGGGAAGATCAAAGAGGAGGCAGAATTAAAGCCCCAGCTCAAAAGGAAGACAGATTTCCAGAACTTCAGCTTTTGCCATTAAAACTTTCAAGTGTGTCCCAAGATAAACGATACATCACTGCTACTGCATCCCCACAGTGACTTCACTGCTACCTCAATTTGATTTTGTGAAGGAGTGCTGAAGCACTATCATAGAACTTTGGGGTTCACTTGCTAATGTCATAGCTACCTAGAGAAAAGAGAGTCTGCCTTAGGAAATATTCCAGTTTAAAGCAACACTAAACATACCAAATTCATCACTGGAATTACAGTATATAGAATATTTTAAGTCAACTTGTATACCTCTGTCAATTATATTTTATTTTAACTATGTGAGAGAAGGAACAAAAGTTACTCAGGTATCACCTTTTCTAGTAAAAGATAACCAAATAAACCCATTGAGAAGTCAGGTGTATTCAAAAGAACTGGTTTCTCTGGACTTACGACATTTGACTATAGTACCTCCTTTCTTCTAGAACACTCTGAGTTAATAAAAGTTTTTTGAAAATGAAATCCATGCGTATGTGTCATAATAAGTAAATACTAAATGCTTGTAGTTTTTCAGAGACTTTTCTTAGGTGATGTCTATTCCTGAAGTATGATTAGAATGCAACATCTAACGTTTTACATAATTAAAGATTACAGTATTTTGTTTTAAAAAGCAAACTAGAAACCTCAAGAAAAACCTATCCACTGGCATTCCTTTGAAACATACATATAAAGAACTTTACGGTGTTTTTCCTTGCCTTTGGGTGTTTGTTTTACAAGAGAGGAACTCCAGGTGCAATCACTGAATGAGGAATTACAAACTCCCTCCAAGGTTTCATCTGATTGCATACCAACACATAAGGAAGGACATGATATATTTACAGTAGCTAAAGAGTTAATCTTTAGCAACTCTGCTTAAAAATCCTAATGGCAGACTGCCCATCATTCTTTTAGACAGAGCTTGTCAGAAAAACTAGGGCAGCTTGTCCAGCTCAGCAGTCAACTGATTACTAGTGAACTCAATGGGGCTCCCAGCCAACCCCTGAGATTGCTGCCAGCCCCTTGGGTATTCAAAGGCCAAGTTCCAATGTGGTTTACTTTGCCAGAATCACATGATGTCAGTGCTATTTTCTCCTGACCAGAATAACCAGTCATTCAGGTTACTGCAAGTGGTATCAGTGAACTAGGCATCACTTCACTGTTAGAGGTCACATACACACCAAGGCTCTGCTCCTTCTCACCACGGCCCAGGGGCCGCTGGGGCCTCCTGCAGGAGGTCAGCTAATCCTAGTTTGTCAGTTCCAGGGACCCAAATCCTGCACGGGCGTCCTGCACACCGCAGTCTGCTCCAAGGACCAGGAATTACACAGGCGTGCTGCACATGGCACACTTAGAGAAAAAAACAAACAGGTCCAACTTTTATAAAGAACACGCTGGAGAGGAAAACAACAGAAAATTGGTTTTGGCTTTCACTTGTATTATATTACTTGAGGTTTAGTAGGCAAGTCACACAAATTCTGTGGGATTTAGTCACCTTTATCCACCTATGCCCACATTCTTTGCATGGTAGTAAGACATTAATTAATTTTTATATCTATCAGGAGATTTTTCAGTTGCTACAGGATTTGCAAGGGTACGTGCATTTAAGGAGTAGCCAGTTTTTAAAACTGTGATTACCCTTATCTTTCAGTGAGAGGAAGTATTTCACTCCCTAAAACACAATGCAGAGAATTAAAAAACAAGATCCACTTTTTAATCTTTCTTCCTCCAGAAGAAAATACAAATATCAGGAATAGCAAATGAGCTGATATAGTTGGTGTACTCTATTTTCAAAGTCTTGAACATATTTCTCAATGCTTTAAAAACCTTGAAATATTTTTAATATTCCTCATTACTTCTATGGCACTTTGGATTTATTTATATGAATTCATTTTAGAAACTCATTTTAAAGAGATTAAATCTTTAAAATATGACATTTAAAAATACTGCAGATTTTCTATATCATTATATTTATAGTTTTTCATCCTTTCTTTTTTCTGTCAGTAAAGTAATAACATTTTAACTGCTGAGAAATAATGTGCAGAGGTAAAGAAGTGTCATGATTTTTAAACATTTATATTTTTTAAAGAAAACAGAAATGGCTTCAGTTATAACATGTAAAAGAAAAAGAACTGTAATGACTCCAGTAACTACTACTACGTAAAAGACAATACATGTTTCAAGAATAACAGAGTGAATGAATTATCTATTATTCACTACTGGATACATCCTTACTAAATATTACCTTGGGGAAACCTCTAAGCAAAGTGAGAACAAGATCATGAGAACAGGTGTCTTAAGATCTACTGATGTAGCTTTACATGTTTCTGCCACACAACTTTGTGGAGCAAAAAAATATAATGTCTTTCCATCTCCTGCAAAGAAAGATTGTACCCATGACAGTCACCTGTATTAAACTCAGGTAAACTTCTAAAAGAAGTCCATCTGTCAAGGAATTTGTACAGTAAGGAAAGACTGGTGAAGGACAGACGGAAGGAAGGAGGGGAAGGAGGCAGGGGAAAGAGGGAGGGAGGAAGTGAGAGAGGAAGGAAGGAAAGGCAGGTTGGTTTCTACAAAGAAAAAAAGACCAAAACCAATTATTTTAACATCAATGCTTCATAATTTTCATTCATTCCATCCACGAAGAAAGTTTAAGCAGATCTGCAACAACTTGAAAGCCAATGTTATCACGTTATTCAATCAAAATCAGGTGCTACAGTTAGCGTTCCCTAATGGTTACAGCTCATCTTTGACTATTCAACATGTCTTTTATCCTAGTCTTTTATTTCCTTCTCAAATGCATCATATCCTACCACTAACATAACATCTTTAATGAACTAACAAATGTTTGAAAGAAAGATACTTGCTAGATACAAGTTCCCTGTTGCAAAGGGACTAAGTAGTCACCACCAATTAGATTATAGCTGGATAATTTCACAGTTATCGAGATGATTGTTTCAAGGAAGGCTGGAAATGTACAGAGGCAGAATAGCCTGTAAGTATATAGTTTTCTCTAAGCAGACCAAAACAGCCCACAAAACTCCCAGAAGGAGATAAAGCAAGGGAAATTCTGATCCTTTGGCAATGAAGAAAGAATGCACAAATAAAAGGTTTTAGCCTAGTACAGTGGCTCACACAAGTAGTTCCAACTACTTGGGCAGTTGAGGTGGGAGGACTGCCTAAGCTCAGGAGTTAGAGGCCACTCTGGGAAATACAGTGAGACTCCATTTCTAAAAATAATTTTTTAATGAAAAAAATGTTTAAAATGAAGTTGTCAGAAATTGTCTTTTGAGACAACGTAATAACCCGGGTGCTGCCTCTAGGTATCTTTGTGGAACTGTTACAGTAAGTAAAACTCTCTCAAGCCAACATTCACAGCCCTCCATGAAGTAATCTCTATTTTTTTTTCACGTGGTCCCCAGCACATCATGGGTCTTGTATTCTAGCTACACTGGATAACTTCTTGTATATTTTCCTGCCCTTTGACTTTTGCTCATGTTGTTCCCCTGGTCTAAATGCCTCCCCAACACTTGACAAAGCCCATCTTTTAAAGTCAGTTAAAAACATCATTTCTCAGGCCAGGCATGGTAGCTCATGCTTGTAATCCCAGCACTTTGGGAGGCTGAGGCAAGCAGATAACTTGAGGCCAGTAGTTCGAGACTAGCCTGGCCAACATGGTGAAACCCCGTTTTACTAAAAATACAAAAATTAGCCAGGCATGATGGCACACGCCTGTAGTCCCAGCTACTCAAGTGGCTGAGGCATAAGAAACACTTGAACCTGGGAGGTAGAGGTGGCAGCGAGCCATGATCATACCACTGCACTCCAGCCTGGGCAACAGAGTGACACTGTCTCAAAAAAACAAAACAAAACAAAACACCATTTCTTCATAAGATGCTCCCTCCTCCCCTAGAACCAGATACGAGCTCCTCCACTGCATCTCAGTAGCTTCACATTTATACAGCATTTCTCTTAAAGACTGACTTGATATGGGCTTGTGTTACTTACTGATCTTATCCCTCCCTCCACCAGACATAAGCACATAAGCATGGAGACACACATCTTCTGGGACATGCACTCAATAATCGTTTGCTGATTTGAAGTGAAATGATGAGGCTAATTTATTTTACAGTACTCCCGCGCATTGGTTCTCTAATAGCTGCTCAAAGGCCCTCCACTGATCCAAGAGCTCATCTGTTATAATATTAGTGTTGATAATGATACACAGGTTCCTGAGATAAATAATTTAATTATCACATGCTTATTAGGGTCTCACCAAGAGCAGAGCCATTTACCTCTTTATTTGAATAAGACCTCTGAAAAATGCATTGTAGTTGGGATTCTGTGTGTGTGTGTGTGTGTGAGAGAGAGAGAGAGAGAGAGAGAGAATCTATGCATGTGCATATGTGTGCATTAACAAGCAAGGTCTAGAGGGCTAAATAATAATAATAATGATCTTTTGCTCCTCTTCAGTGAACTTCAGACAAGTACATTAAAGCTACAATCTTTAAAGTATTAGCTTATGAAAGTGCCAACCATGCTTCCAAATTTCAAAACAAAATAACCTTGGCTAAGACAGGAAGATCACTTGAGGACAGGAGTTCATGATCAGCCTGGGCAACAAAGCAAAACTTCATCTCTTCAAAATAAAAATAAAAGCCAGGTGTGGTGGTGCACAACTGCAGTCCCATATTCTTGGGAGGCTAAGGTTGGAGAATCACTTGAGCCCAGGAGTTCGAGGCTGCAGTGAGCTATGATCACACCACTGAACTCCAACAAGGATGACAAAGTGAAACCCTCGCTCAAAAAAAGAAAGAAAGAAAAAAGAAACTTGTCTGAACCATGAGGAGTTAACACTTGGACACTTTTTGGTTCTGCAACTGTAAAAGAATCTTGCTAAATTTGTTGAACTTGCGTCTCTAACGGATTAGTGACATTTCCTTAATGTAAGATCACCTGGGGATTAAATCTCAACTGTAGTACACATCAAGGACTGTGAGCATCTGACTTTACCTTGTTTCACAATTCTCATGAAATGGATGTGTGGTCAATGACTTGAAGGGATGATAAACTTTATATTAACCAAACATGATATAAAAATCCAGGACACACTGATGACCCGATATTGGCTGGTAAGAATTAGTTATAATATAATATAGACATGGACATGCTTCAGTTTATATAAATTGCTCTATAGGTAGTGACAGATTAACCCTTCTAACATCCTTAAAAAAAGATACTAAAAGTTATTATTCACTTTTATTGATGAAATACTTGGAGTGTTTAGACTCTCACAAGGTCACTATAAATTACGTTTTAACAATCCAGCTCATCGATGAGTCTTGGTGTGTTTTGTGAAGCACTCAATTGACTGTGAGAATCACATATAAGAGAAATGATCAGATAGCTTGAATGCCTTTGGAAAACATTGAATTCAACTCTGTCCTGCTCAAGTTAGCTCCAAAATCCACACACTATGCTAGCATAGTATTACCGAAGCACAAAACACTATGCTAGCATAGTATCAGTGAAATACAAAACACTGTACTCAAGGCACCTAGTTTAAATTCACCACCTATTAGCTGTGTGATCTTGAGAAGTCCCTTAATTCTCCCTCATGTGCATGGGGATGCTACCAATGGTGCCTGCCCCCACAGGGCTACTATGAGTATAAAAATGAGGCATTTTATGCAGCTTCTGTTTTACCAAAAATATTCATTTTGACTCACTTTTTCTAGAAGCCTCTCCCTCTAACAATATTCACATGTAAAACCAACAAAAACACTAATCAAATTCCAGAGAGGTTGAATTTCAGGGTGAGGGAGGTCTTACTGCATTTTTGCCTTAATAATCTCAGTTTCATCTTTCATTCCACACCAAAACATGGTTACAGGGAAACTATGTTTCTAAGAACAAAAAATTATTAATTATATACCCATTCTGCATATTTAGAAATAAATAATTTTCCAAAAACTTTTACCTAGACAACAACCCCTCCTTACAAACAAAAGTTTTCTCTTTAGACCAATTTCACTGCTGTCTATAAAGAAGAAAACATATAAGAAGAATGAGATAGAAGAAAAATCAGAAAGGAGAGAAAGACTAATTGGAAGATAGAAAAAAAAAGGAAGAGGAGTGAAATATAATACTCATATTCTAGCCGCCAATCCACTAACTTCCAAAAGGGAAAGTGAATATGCCAGACCATTAAAATATTTCAGAAACACTAGCTTGTCTGGCAGTCAGAGTCACAGAACCATGAGAATCACAGTTACTTAATCACTGTAAGCTCATAAAACTGGACCCAAAGTGACAAGACCATTGGGCGAGAAGGGTGAGAGAGAGCTGAGCAGGGTGATCTGCTCCAACAATGCACCAGTTCCAGAGGTCCTCTGCAGAACTTGAAAAGACAGCACACCATCCCGAGGCTGTTAACTTCCTGACTCCTGCCTTTGAAATAGAATCAGGAACTGAGCTTCCATGGCTTAGTATGACCTGGCTTTGTCACTACCCCAATTCTGAGGAGATTATGCTTTGCTACCCCAGAACTAAGCAGAGGTGACAGCCAAGGTGCCTTTCTATGGCCTAGAGCACAGGAAGAAGGGCTCACCTAGTAACAAAAACACTGTCACTTTTATCTAGTAGGCAGTATTGTCTAAAGGTTTAGTACCCGAGGCTTTAAAGCCAGACTGTCTTGGTTCTAAATCTGACTTTGACACCTAACTGTTTAGCCTTGGTTAAGTCAGTTAACACAGAGGTTCAGGTTCCTCACCTGTAAAATGAGGGGAAGTACGAGGTTACTGTGAATATTGAGATACACATATATAAAACTGAGTATAGTCCTAGAACATGGTGTACACAAGGTGACAGCTGTGCCTTATTACAGCTACTGCACAGCTGAAAAAAACTGTGAAACACTAAAAGTCACTCTTCTACAAGCTGGATATTAGACTATGAATTCCCCAGGACCAGCATAACCCAGCATTCCCAATATCTAGTTCAGGGCTGAATGAATAAGAGAGAAAACCTCAAAAATCTTTCAGTAATAGAAAGATAATTCTGGCTGGGCACAGCGGCTCACGCCTGTAATCCCATCACTTTGGGAGGCCGAGGTAGGCGGATCACCTGAGGTCAGGAGTTCAAGACCAGCTTGGCCAACATGATGAAACCCTGTCTCTTCTAAAAATACAAAAAATTAGCCGGGTGTAGTTGCAGGTGCCTGTAATCACAGTTACTCAGGAAGCTGAGGCAGGAGAATCACCTGAACCCAGGGAGCAGAGGTTGCAGTGAGCCGAGATCGCTTCACAGCACTTCAGCCTGGGCAGCAGAGCAAGACTCTGTCTCAAAAAAAAAAAAAAAGAAAGAAAGAAAGAAACATAATTCTAAGACTAAGGTCAATAATGCACCAGCTATGGTTTCCCTGTCATTGAATTTATTAATATAAGTAGGCAGAATTATTTTTTACAATGCTAAAGAAAAAAATGAGATTTTTTAAAGGGACAAGGTTTTCTTAAAGCATTATATCAGTGTCTCAGTATCTCCTATAAATAGACTTTGTTTAAATAATACAATTTACTAAACTGTCTGAGCAATGTGGACTTCCCCCATATTTAGTGGCTGTAGCTGTTATGGTGGTCAAACATTGAGTGTTCTTTTATGAACATAGTAAGCATAAAAGAACCTTTTGATGACTCATATTAGAACATGAATTAAATAGAAGCAAAGGTACTGCTTATCACCACTGAGAACATTCATTCAGATCTACCACAGTTTTATAACTGCTCTGATCTAACAGGGCAATTTATTCCAACATGCAATTTAACCAATAGACTGTTTAACCTTGGATACTTATTAGTAAGGGAACAATGCTTTCAGGATTATGCTGAATAATTCAGCCCTTCCAGTCAAAGAAATCTGCTGGTGGGTGAGAACAGCATGTTGTCTAAGTATCTGAGAACATTTCTACACATCTGGAGTATGTGGCCCTGTGCTGCCTTTCCAGGGCTGCTCTCCTAGCCAGAACTTCTTCTGCCATGGGGCAAGACAGTGGAATAGAACTATCTTATAAGCTTTTTTGAACAAAGACAGATGATGTTGCACTACTACATTCCCTGTGAATTCTTTCTATTGCTGCCAATAACATCTAGTATTTTTAAATTTGCTCCTAGGTGTTTTACAGTAGAAGCCATTCCAAATAAGATTTTGGTGAACGTTCAGTATGAACTAGGCAACTACTTTGAGAAATAGTCCCATTATATTAACTATTTACTTTTCTATTATACTCCATTTCCAAAATACTTATTTTTAAAAGTTTTACAACCTGTCTTCATAAATCTAGTAAGGATGTCATTCCTTTTTAAAGCATGTTGCATAGAAACATTAGAAAAACAAAATACAGAAACACACATGTATACATACACATACCACACTTGTTCAACTTGCAACTGAGTCCCAGGACTAACAAATACACAGTCCAGGGCTCTGGTTACTACGCCTTCTTTCTAGGATCTGGCTTCATTTGGAGGCTCATATCCCATACCAGTGCTCCTCAAACCATGTTCTAAGGTCCATGAAATATTAATAATAGTTCTATGGGGAGGTGGGGAGTGGTATAATGAAATTGGTAGTTTTGCCTTAGGACAAATCTAAATCATAGGCACATAAGGTTTGTGAGAATCTCTTAGGTATTGAGTGAACCCTGCCAAATATTCAGCATTCACATCTCATTCATTGTTACATACAAAGCTCATGAAGTGATAACATTTCTTTGTTTTAAAAATAAAAGCACACTGAAAAAGAAGTCATTTGCTTGTGATGGTGATGAAAGTGAAGAGAAAGTGAAAAGGCCTAAGGAAGTGATGGTTCTTGGAAGAATGCGGATGTCTAGGAAAGAAATTATACTCCAAAGGGTTCTAAATTCTATAAATTTAGAAACTCATCATTACCTCTGGACAAATCTTTCATAACTGTCAAAGACCTGCCATATATCAAAATGGTCTAAGTTCCTAAGCATCACAGAAATAAACTGGACTTGACTGTGGATTCTACTAGAGTAAAAGATCCCATGGCTGAGTCTTGGGTATGAAAAGGGAGAAGTTTCTCACATAAGCATGGGTCCATGGAGATTAGGCTCTAGAAAGACAGGTCCAGGGGCACTGCCATATGTTAACGTTGGTAGGATCTTATGTTTAAAAGGTATTGATGGCCCGGCACGGTGGCCCACGCCTGTAATCCCAGCACTTTGGGAGGGCAAGGCAGGCGGTCAGGAGTTTGAGACCAGCATGGGAAACATGGTGAATTCCTGTCTCTACTAAAAATACGAAAAAATTAGCCAGGCATGGTGGTGGGTACCTGTAATCCCAGCAACTCAGGAGGCTGAGGCAGGAGTATCACTTGAACCTAGGAGGCAGAGACTGCAGTGAGCTGAGCACCACTGCACTCCAACCTGGGCAACAGAGTGAGACTCCATTTCAACAACAAAACGAAACAAAACAAACCAAAAGCTATTGGTGAAAACAAGATATTTTAGTTGACTGAGGTTTAATTTGAGAAGCAGGCCTCCAATACAGCCTGAAGATGGATTCATGGTGGTACAAGTTTGGCTTCTGTGAGGGTCTGGACGAAGCACTTTTATTAACAGGTGCAGAGTAGAACTGCTAGGTCCTGAAAGAACCTACAAGACACTGGGATAAGAACAGGTAGAGAAGAGCCCAAGTGCACTGAGATAAGTGAGGCCCACTGACTTCAGAGAATGGATCTAGTTTCTTTCCAGTCAGTGAAAACTAAAGCTCACTGGAGTTCTGAGAGAGCCTCTGGTCTCCTCATCCACCCCAGGATGGCTCAGTATCTGTAATGCGGAGGCCCAATACGTGTAAATGCAGAGGACCAAACCGAGCACTCACTATGACTCACCAAGGACACTACGAAATGTGACCAAAGTCTTCCAAACGAAAATGCTTTTCAGACATGTAAATATCCTTTTAATTCATGTTCTTACTTAGTTTATGAAGCTTGTATGAAACTCCTTTGTCACTTTCTAAAGATTTATTTTTGTCGGACTCCAGAAAGGATTGTCTAACTTTTCCCCAAATCTCTCCTAAATCTCATGGTGCTTCAAGTGATAGGAACTTTTCCTTCCTCTATGGTTTTGATTTCCCATAGAAGACAGCCTTTTAGGAAAGTTACCCGCATGCAGATATATGCACAGCTAAGGCAACATGGAGGTGTGCCGGTCGAGCATATCTGAACTGGCCATTGTCTACCTAAGTGACAAACAAAAGACCAAGCCATTGTCTACCTGAGTGACAAACAAACCGTAGAGTCTTGCAGGATAGCTCAGATCCTACCATCTTGACAACAATCACAGATCTGTCTTCTATATTGCGTTCAGGCAAGGCAGCATGCTTATTGGCCTACACGGAGCACGGCTTGGCCCAAAGGACCTGCTTTTTCTGAACTCGAATGCACTCAGTTCAGGGAGCTACACAGATGGTGAGGGAAGGTGTCCACATCACTGGTTCTTGCCTCTCCATCACAATATGTCTTAGCTTTTTAATAGCAAAAAACATGTAGGTACACTAAATTGGTGGGATCCAGGAAAGGAGGAGGAAAAAAGTCAAGACAACAGCATTTAAGACTAAAAAGGGGCTGGGCACAGTGGCTCACGCCTGTAATCCCAGCACTTTGGGAGGCCGAGGCAGGTGAATCACCTGAGGTCAGGAGTTCGAGATCAGCCTGGCAAACATGGTGAAACCCTATCTCTACTAAAAATCCAAAAATCAGCCGGGTGTGGTGGTGGGCGCCTGTAATCCCAGCTACTCGGGTGGCTGAGGCAGAAGAATCACTTGAATCCGGGAGGGGGAGGCTGCAGTGAGCTGAGATCTCACCATTACACTCCAGCCTGGGCAACAGAGCAAGACTCTGTCTCAAAAAAAAAAAAAAAAAAGAGGAAAGAAAGCAAGAAAAAAAAAAAAAAAAAGACTGAAAAGGGAAACTTGATGAAAAGGAAGAAAGAAGGCCCGGGGCAGTGGCTCACGTCTGTAATCCCAAGACTTTGGGAGGCCAAGGCAGGTGAATCACCAGATCGGGAGATGGAGATCCTCCTGGATAACATAGTGAAATCCAGTCTCTACTAAAAATACAAAAAAATCAGCAGGGCGCAATGGCAGGCGCCTGTAGTCCCAGCTACTCAGGAGGCTAAGGCAGGAGAATGGCGTGAACCCGGGAGGCAGAGCTTGCAGTGAGCCGAGATCGCGCCACTGCACCTCAGCCTGGGCGACAGAGCGAGACTCCGTCTCAAAAAAAAAGGAAGAAAGAAAGACGAAACTCAAAAGCAGTCACATCTGAAACTTGTTGTTTGAAGTAATATATACCATTCATATCACACTTCAGCCCATAATGAGGCAGTTTCATTCAGTCTATTGTAGGGGCCAAGGGAAAACGTCCGTTTGCCCTCCAAAAATTTGTTGAAAATTGACTCCTAAAAGGCAGATTAAGAGGAGACATGGCATATAAATTTATTAGTGTGCAAGGGGGAGAATCCAGGGATGACTGCCCCATATCCCAATGCAGTATAGATGCTCATATACCCTACTTCTTAGAGGAATGAGAGTTGCGGAAGTTTGGATGGTTTTAAGGGGGCAGTAAATGATTTTTTTTGTTTTTTTTTTTTTTTGAGGCGGAGTCTCGCTCTGTCGCCCAGGCTGGAGTGCAGTGGCCGGATCTCAGCTCAATGCAAGCTCCGCCTCCCGGGTTTACGCCATTCTCCTGCCTCAGCCTCCCAAGTAGCTGGGACTACAGGCGCCTGCCACCTCGTCTGGCTAGTTTTTCGTATTTTTTAGTAGAGACGGGGTTTCACTGTGTTAGCCAGGATGGTCTCCATCTCCTGACCTCGTGATCCGCCCGTCTTGGCCTCCCAAAGTGCTGGGATTACAGGCTTGAGCCACCGTGCCCGGTCAGTAAATGATTTTTAGGGGAACTTAATGAACTTAAAGTGGCCTGGGACAAAGTCTGTTGGGCCCACACAGCAGACAACGGTTTGTGACAAATGTCTATCCAGATGTGTTGACAGGCTTCAGTGTTTCTTTACGTGATATGAGCTCAGTTAATGGAAATTCGGAGAAGGAACCAGAGATAATTGTTTCATTCTTTGACGCATCCGAACTTGAGGCAGATAAGGGAACTTCAGGGAAAAGTTCCTCCTGTGCTTTGGCGGGGAGAGAGGATTTCCAGGCAGGAGGTGGAGGGGTATGGTGTCAGAGAGACCTAAGACTGCTTCTTCAGCTCAGCATGTCAAAGTGTCACATTTTTGTGTATCGGTTTCTGAGCCCTGACACTATCATGTTAGTCACTTTTCACTTATCTACACAGGGCACCGGCCCTCAGCATGACTCCTCCCTCTTGCTGCCCTTCTCACTCCAGGCTCCTAAACAAAGGCCACCTATTTGATGGGATATTTCAAACCCGGCTTTGATTATGAGGGTCAGTTTGGCATACAGGTGATTTCCTTGTAGATTAAGAACATTTACTTTCTTCCTGCTGGATCCCTCCCAGAGATACCATCAAACCTCTACCTACGCAATTAGTTTTCACAGGTGGCTGTTTTGCCTCAAGTAAAACTACTTTCTTTCTCCTTCTGCAAGTCAAAGCAGAGCAAATGCACATGAAAACATTTCAGATATGAAATAAACATGTTCATAAAGGCAGCTCTGATGTAATGTATCATTTTTGACCGATCCAAATTATGGAATGAACTCCCCACACCAGGATTAAAGTGAGAAGAATCATTTCTGGAAGAAGGAGCACAATGGGATTGTGGTGGGCAGGAGGCTGTAAAAGAGGGTCAGAAATCAGACAAGGAAGAGGAGCCACAATTTATGCTGGCTTATAATCTCGAGGGTTTTCTGAGATGCTTTCTCCTTTCGTAAACTCTGTGACTGTTGAAAATCCTAACTTACTATATAGACAGAACCAAGAGTGGATGTTCATACACATCAAAGAAAAGATGTTCATACACATCAACAGTCACTGGTAAGGTAGCTGTTTTGTTTTGTTTTTGTTCCTGCTGCACCAGAACAGTTTCAACATGAAACTAGAAAGTTTTGATATGTAGTTGTTTCTCTGGTCTTTTTTCTAGTAAAAGGCTCCCAGTTTAGAGGCAGCCATTTCCAAAGAAAAAAAAAAATTCAATGTCGACATAAATCCCTTGAACTAAACATCTGTTTAAACTGTTTCTAGGTCAGGGGTCTGAAACTGTGAAACACTAGGGGTGCAGACATGATTTCTTTCCCAAGGTCTCCAAGTACTGCAGCATGCACATATCCTGCCATATTGTTTAAACATCTGGCTCACTTCCCCCTAAAAGAAAAAGGCTGATAGGGTGGGTTGTTGCGGCTTTTTGTCTTAACCTATAACATGATTTTGTTATTTGTACAGTCTCTAAAACAAACTACTGTTAAACAAGGTTTTTTTTTTTCCTTACTGCATTATTTAAAGGTGGATGTTTCAATGGCATTTGAATAGCATGAGGGGATTTTTTTTTTCCATAAAAGCTATGAATTCAAGGATATTCATGAAGAAATGGTTTCCTTCAGTTCTTCCCTATGAAGAAAAACTCTTCTAGAAGCTCCTCTTTCAACATTCCCCTTCATTAACAAAACCAAGTATGTACGTTTGTTTTTAAAAGTCTATTTCCATACCTGTATTTACCTATGGAAAAAGACTGTTTAAAATATTAAAACATAAACTCACTTAAAAAAGATGCGAGATGGAGAGAGTTCAGGTGCAGCTTTCCCAGAAGCCTGGCTCAAATCCTGTATGCATGAGGAATTCAGAACTGCGACCTCAAAAGGATCTGAGTGGCTATACACAGGTTTGCCATCTAGATTCTTCACCTTTACTACTCAAAATCACCCAAAGAATTTGTGTGCGCATCTGTGATGAAGAACAGTTATGAGCCTACATTATCAAATTCAGAACTGGAGAATTTAGGGATAGCAAAACGAAAACTGTGCTGCAGACAAATAAAGTGGCCCATTCAACAAAAGTGAAAGTATACGGTGTAATCTGTGAAACCCAAACATCAGGGTTTGTCCTCTGCATCTGGCAGTTACTTATCCCCTCATACAAACTATTACTGCTCCTGTGCCATGTCCATGTCTCTCCTAAAACATGCTGGAGGCAAAAAATCAACCCTGAAAAAGTTCCCAGTTTAAGTGAGAAAGAGTGATTTCACTGACAGGGCAGAACAATTGCCCATGGTTGTCAAATATAATAAAAGGATTAGAGTTTTGTTTTGATTTATTTTAATGTACAAAGGAAGAAAGGAGACAAACTTCAAAGGTTTTGCCTCTAGCCCAGACTTCCGGCCTCAGGGAAACAAATTTCCTAGTGAATATTACAGAAATACAGAAACGACTATTTAAAATTGACCAAAAAAGAAAAGCAAATAGATATCCCTACTAAGACTAGATATGTATTTCAAAAGTCCAATTTTATTTTTCCTTCCTCTCTGTTACTAAGAAAGGTGGTTCAATATCCACTCCTGACCTTACTTCACCTGCCCAGTCAACAACCATTCTTTTCCCCAGGGAAGGTTATTTCTCTATTTAGGTCATTTGTTTTTTAATTCAAAAGTATGTGCCCAATAAATAATGTTCTAGGAATAAAGAAACTGACTAAAGGAAGATACTATTATAAAAACAGAAACCAAAGGAACCGCTACTCTCTGTGCATTTAAGAGCATTTAGGTGAGAAAAAGACATAATACTATGGTTTCTTTAGGAAAGTAAAAACACTCAATGATGAATTTTTATCTATCTGAGGATTACCCAGATTATAATAAGACAAAAATTTGCTTTAACCATTCAAAGGCTCTGATTTGCTATATGTCTTCCATAAGTACATACTTCTTTCCTGGATCTGTTCTTATTTTTCAACAGACTCTATTTCTAGAATGTAGAGAAGAAAAGGATTTCAAACAGTCTGGAAAATATCATTTTTAAGTTCCAATCAGAGAACGTTAAAGTCAATAAGGAACTTGAAAGGAAATCTGGGCTACTCCCCAACCTAAGGCAAAGCCACACCTATAGCAACCCAAGCAGATAATAATCTAATCTAACTTTAGGATAAGTTAGGTTCCATGACTTCCCTCCTTAACATGTTCCTGTGCCTGACACCCTTCTACTCATGAAATTTCTTTTCAAGCTGCAGCCTAAGCACATTCAGTTATTCTCAATAGTGTTGAGTGAGTAGAAAGAGACTCAGTGGACAACATGAGACGCTCTGCAAGATCAGTCATGAGAGCAAACCCAAAGACCTACTGGACCCGAATTTATTGACCTGGGAAAGGTATACCTAGGTCTCGGCAACGTTCTTTGGATCAGGATTTGGAGAAAAGGTTGTACCTACCACTGTAGATTAGATATTATATCCTATTTGCAACTAGGACTATCTATCTCTCTATAAATGATGAACAGTATTCAACTGCAAGGGAGGTGTTACAGACTGAATGTTTATGTCCCCCCAAAATTCACATGTTGAAGCCCATCCCCAATGTAGGCAGAACAGGGTCTTCATATTTGGAGATAAAGCCTTTACGGAGGTAATTAAGATTAAATGACATCATAAGGGTGGGGCCCTAATATGACAGAATTAGTGTCCTTATCAGAAGAGATACCCGAGAGCTTGCTTGCTGTCTCTGCCATGTGAGAACACAATGAGAAGGCCACCATCTATAAACCAAAAGAAGAAGCCTCAGAATAAAACCTATCTTGCCAGGGCCTTGATCTTGGCCTTCCCAGCCTCCAGTGAGGAAATAAATTTCTGCTGTTTAAGTAACACAGTCTATGGTATTTCGATATGGCAGCCCAAGTTGACTACCATGAACACCAACATGCAGACTACCATGTCCCTCTCTCTGAGACAGCATTCCTCTCACTTCTAGGAGGAATTCAGTTATTCACTTAACAAACATGTATTAAGCATCACCTATGCGTCAAGCATTGAGCTACATGCTAGAGATACATTTTTCAATAAGTCTGCAGTGTAGTGGAGAGAAGGAGTTCGTTTAGCAATAAGCAATTCTAGCATTCTGTGATCAGTCCTATGATGGGGAAGTAGAAAGTACCGTAAGAGTCCACAGGGGGAACATCCAGCTTCAACAAGGGGAGATCAACTTACTGCAATACCAAATGTCTCAGATGGGCCCTGAAGAATGAATCACAACTAATTAGCTGAAGGATGGGATGGTCAGGGAAAGGGCGGGGATGTTTAGTGTGATGACAGTAAAAAGGTCCTGAGGGCTGAAAGATGTGGGTTCCTCTCCCATACTCACTCACTGTAGACCTCTCTCAAGGGTCCATCTGGAACTCTCAGATCTCCTCAAGAAGCAATCCCTTCCTTGACAGCTCCACTGGCTTCTAAGTCTTCAATAACACCCAAATCTGCATTCCTAATTATAACCATTCCCTTGTGCTCTAAACACTCTTTTTAATTGACTACTAGCTATTGCAGCAGAGCATGTGATCAATGGCTTATCTAAAATCCAAGTCTTAGCCACTTGTGGTGACTCACACCTGTAATCCCAGCACTTTCAGAGGCTGAGGCAGGAGAGTCACTTGAGTCCAGGAGCTCAAGACCAGCCTGTGCAACATAATGAGACCCCCATTTCTACAAAAAAAAAAAAAAAAAAAAATTAAGAAAATAGCAGGGTATTGTGGCCCATGCCTGTGAATCCAGACACTCAGGAGGCTGAAGCAGGAGGATTTCATGAGCCAGGGAGGTGGAGGCTGCAAGGAGCTATGGTCGTGCCACTGCACTCCAGCCTGGACAATAGAGCAAGACCTTGTCTAAAAAAAATAATAAAATAAAATAAAACCCAAGTCTTCATGCTTCCCTCAGATCTCCTCTTCCTCTTATATGCCTCATTTTTGTGAACCATCTCAGCATTGATCCAGTGATGCAGTCATCTTCCCCTCCTCCCTCTCCCTTACCCTCTACATCTATCATCACCAAGTTCTTTTTCCTCAGTATCTCCAGAATCTATCCATTCCTATTGTTTCTGTTCTCAGTCAGATCCTAAGCACCAAATTTGAGGAATGATTTTTATGGATTTATTATTACAAATAATGACTTAATAGTTTAATTAATCAAAAGTTTCAATAATCCGCTAATATAAAATAAAACGCAAAATCCAAGAGATGAAGACAGACAGGCAGTAGAAAATTCATACAATCAAAATCAGAGGAAAACAGACAAGTGAAAACCAATTTTGGGCTGTGAGCTTTCTAGCATACAGGTAAAAGAAGAAAACTAGATTGCATACACAGTTCTCATCATAAGATGAAAAGAGGCATGCCAACTTATCAGAAAAAGAAAATTTGTTTCCTGGAAGGGATTTTTCAGAGAACTATATTGCAGGGGAGTTGAATAAGGGACACTGAACACATAATAGGAAAAAGGTAGTTTTATAAAAAAAGCAAAGATCTATATATGAATCTTTTATATATAAAATATTTTTAAATATTTAATTCACAGTGAAGCCAACCTAAGGTTAAATCGTGATTCCACAAAGGTAGTCTATAGAGGAATACAGCAAAATACTTCTTATAGATAACTTTCCGATAATTATGAAAGGTTAACCTGTGCCTGAGGTTATCTCAGTAAATGCAAATGCCTCAAAGGGACTTTTAACCAAAGCTATATTCATAACTGACATCACAAATAAGCACCAAAAGTACTAGGAAACTAGGTTAATTTTCATCCTTTCCTATTTCATTTCCTCAGAAAGACTTTCCCAAAGGACCTTAGCCAACAAAGACCCCCATACCCCATTTTCTCTTTAATCTATGTATATCTATGACCCTATTAGTTTTCTCATAGCACTTAACACAATCTGAAATGACTTGCTTATAAATTTGTTGTGTTGATTTGTTGTTCCCTGTGAATAGACAGTGAGCTCCCTGAGAGCAGAGACCATGTCTGTCTTGTACACTGTTTTATCCAAAGCCCTTAGGAACATCGCTGGTATGACAGGTGCTCATTTAAAACTTCACAACCTTTCAAATGAATAAATACATAGCCTATTTTCGTTCTAAATATTTAGGGCCAGGTGCACTGGCTCACGCCTGTAATCCCAGCACTTTGGGAGGCCGAGGTGGGAAGATCACCTGAGGTCAGGAGTTCAAGACCAGCCTGACCAACATGGTGAAACCCCATCTCTAAAAAAAAGAAAAACTGGCCTGGCATGATGGCAGGTGCCTGTAATCTCAGCTGATAAGAGGCTGAGACATGAGACTCACTTGAACCCAGGAGGTGGAGGTTGCAGTGAGCCAAGATCATGCCTGGCCGACACAGCAAGATTCCATCTCAAAAAAAAAAAGAAAAAATGTATATACTGTACCCAAAAAATATGGAGAAGGCAAAGGTAATATTTTATAAGAAAATTTAAAAGCCTGGCTTAAAACAACCCCCTCCCTTCACTGCATTTTCTTCCTTCATTCCATCCTCCACTTTGCTGTCAGAATTGACTTCTAAAGGACCACCTAAATATAACAGCTTGAAAACTTGAAGATCTACCCTCTGGAAACTCTTTAATGCAGCATTTGAAGCCATCAGCAACCCTAATCTTTCAGCCTAGTCTCTTACAACTGTCCTTCACTTTCCCCTACACAGGCTAAAGTCTAGTCACCCTCCCTTGATGGTTTGTGACCCCCAACTACTAACATGCTTTCCCCATCCCTAATGACTTACCTTTTCTTGTGCTGTTTCCTGCCTCCAGGACCCCCATGCCTCACATCCTCGTCTAACAAAACTGTGCTCATCTTTCTAGCTCATTTCTTGAGTCATGAGAACCTTCTTCGGATTCTTGTGAATTCTGAATTGCCTCCTCTGCACTCCAATAACTCTTTTTATGTATCTAAATGGCATTGTCTACATATCATTTTATATGAATTAAGTGCTTAGTTTTATGTTTCTATTTCCACTGCTAGATTAGATTACAAACTCCTTGAGAACAGGGATTACTTCATTGGTCTTGATATTTCTCTAACCTTTAGCATGCTCCTAGATATGTAATAAGCACAAAACAAATGTTCACTGAATTAGATATCCACAAAATTGGAAGTACTAAAGATGCATTGATGGTGATTGCTTTGGGTTTCAATTGTAAACAGTTGAAGACCTAGGTACTGTACAACCATTTATTAAATTACAGATAGTATCAATCTCCACTTACCACTAACTATGCCTTATTAGCAATTGTTTCATGTAGTCCTTGTTTCAGGAAAATTATTTATGTTCTAGTACATATGTGTAAATATACATTTTTAAACTTTTTTTAATAACAGGTTATTAAAAAGGTTAAATCATGATTCCACAAAGTGGCTCATGTTATGAGGTCCTCTACTATATTAAACATATTTTAATAGACTTTGTCCACAGACTGAACTTTTACTTTTTAACGTGACACTACATATAATACCACATCTCATTCTCTACAGATTCTGAAATGATTCAGGGACTTTTCAATCAGCATTTGCCAATAAAAAGACAAGTTTTTCAAATTCTGCATCATATGTAAAACTAGCTCTTTTTCCTTTTTTTTTAACATTACAGAATACCTAAAACTTTATATTTGATGAAGGCCTCTAAGTATAAGGATCAAACTATAATCATGTCATTTCTTCAATACTTTCAGTACTGCTCCCACACCAAGATTTAGTTTGCCAAATTACAACATCATTTTCAAAGTACTACCAATCAACAGAGAGGGCAATGAATGAATTCACCCATATGCATCTGTCAGGCTAGTGAGCGCTAAAGCACACAGGGTAAGAGAATGGTATTGAGACATTTGTGTTCTTACCATCTGCACACATTACAGCAATGCGCTGCACACATATGATACGTCTGAACCTAATGTTACACATGAAAAAGGAAAGCATTCATGCCAACCCTTGGCACAATTCATGTCACATCAGTTTTACAATTGGTGGCTTTATGTTACTCTACATATGCCTATATGTCCCGATGGATTTTTCTTGTGAAAAATGATTAAGACACAGCATCAGATATACTCTTTAGGAGATTGGCTTCAATCTTACGCTAACAAAATCGCAGTTACACTCAAATGGAGTTACGGCAAGCAAATTTGTTTGCTTTCTCAGAACTCATAATTTTTACTTTACTCCTCTGAAAACTAGAGAGTGCAAAGGAAGTTGGACTGAATAAAAACAAAATGGCAAGCTATATATTGATTAATTTTACATTACATATTTTGGAAGGGCAAATTCATTATTTATACAGGTGCTACCTGACCTCCATCCAGCAAGTTATTCATTTTAACCTATTAATAAACACACTATAAACAACAATGAAAGTTACATGACCTTACACAGCTGTCTCAAGCCACTGTACTTCCATCGTTAAGGAAACTGTTAGATGACCCTGTTGTCAGAACACACTAAATCTGTCTGAATAAGGGAAAACAAGACTTTGTCTCCAAAGGGTAAAAAAAATAAAAATAAAAAAAAATTCCTGGGCAGAGTTCCTGTTCACACTATACAGTCACTATTATTACTTATCATTTCTTATTTACCTGTGTTTTTAGTATAAACATTCCTGGAAGCTTTTATACTGTTTGTGGCACACAATCAGTTGCTTATTGCCAAGGGAAAGACTTTTTCCCCAGAAAGGCAATCTGTGCACACACTAATTTGAAAGACAAGGTAGGAGCTGCAAGTGTTTTAATAGCCCATTATCAAAAATTATCCCTTGGCTATAAAATCCCCAGACCATTGGCTTGAGATCAGCTCAAAGAAAAATGAGATTACAGAATTTAATCTAGTGAAGGGGAGTGAGAGATGAGTTCTAAAAAGCCTTAGATCACAAAAAAAAAAAAAAGGCAGAGGACAGAAACAAGATCAGCATAGATTAAACCTTCCACACATTTACCTCCTACAAATCTGACATGTTCCAAGGCTGATTTTAATTTTTAAAAGTAAGGTGTTTCTTTGCAACATTTTAATAAGTAGGGAATGCTCAGTGAAAAATTATATATTGAGGTGACAGGAAACAAAACAGCATTTTGTCTTAAATTTGCACAACCTAATTTATAGCAATAAAGCAGAACCTATGAGTTCTGGTAAATGTCAGGGCAGTCATGTCCATTACATATGTGGATAGGTATGAAGCTGAGTCTCTGTAGGCCCTTCAAAAATTGCACACAGCCGCCCTAATGCAAACCAGAAGTCTCAGGCTGCTGGATGAACACTCAGATTCGCTCCCATGTGGATATTTATAGAGGGTCTCCTCCACCCCCATCCCCATTCTCATGTATGTACGTTTTAAGAGACCAACCAGAGGCTATAACCATGGAGGTGGCTCATTAGAAGAGACCTCCCACCCCAACAAAATCTGGCCCAACCCCTGCAAAGAAAGCACCAGCTTCCCACAGAACCTCCCCCTCTCCCCCTAACCTCTACTCTCTTACTTCTCCTCCCCCTTCCCCTCCTCCCTCCCCACACCCCTCCCCATGAGCATCTGCCTGGCCCAATCTCGCCTGGGCCAGCTCCAATAACAACATCTGCTTGGCAGCTTTTCAAGCCCACGGATAGTTATCTAACTGAGGCTTTTGTGCTGTACTGTTTATTCTATGTGAAGAAATGCCTCCTTAGTTGAAAGAGTACTTTAGAAAAACTGTGCAGCTATTAGCAAGTGAAGCACAAGGCTAATAACCCCCACCTGCTCATCAAATTAATTATGACATCTGAGTCATTATAACTCAGAAAGAAAACACGACTGCAGATTTGTCACATGTAGGAATAAACATGTATTAGGACCAGGAAAAAAATCAGACCAAGAGACTCAGCTGGACAAAACACATGCTTCCACCTTTCAGAGACTGGAAATATGGAGCCTATCTTTCCAAGTGAAACTGACGAAGAGGGATGAGGTGTTTGGCCAGATAAGCACACTGCTGTTACATGGAGCAAAATGAGACAAAGTCAGGGATTAGGGAACCTCAAGGAAAACACTGTAAGGTTGAATAATAACTTATTTAGAAAAACTAAAACTCTATACAAAGCCATTTCACAGAGCAAAATATACTGCCCACAATGAATGTGACCCTGTGTCATTTGGTCCATCTTAAAAACACTCATAAGAACCCTGGGTAGAGAATTTTTTTTCCCTAGGTACAAAAGAATATTTTAAGGGTGCTAATAACTTTAGCAAAGAAATACATTAAAAATAAAAATAAAAACTTGCCACGAAGTTACTGCATTTCCTAACCATGAGTGCATAAGACTAGCATTTTTAAAAGGCAAATTCCATACAGTGGCCATTAAAAAATTACATTTAAAAGCCAGACATGTAACAGTATATCTCATGATCAGTAACATTTTGCTAATATTTCATACTATTAAAAGGTGCAAGTTTTCATTATACATTTTGAACAAACTTAAAGTAGCTACTAACCTCTTTTTTCCCCCCACATGTTTCTGGAACTTGCAAATATAACATATATTTTAAAGTATCTTACTCCCAATTTTTCAATCTGGCTTTTTGTCATAATTTTAAAATACAAGTAAATTTTAATAAAGGTAAAATTATTTTAACTAGAACATCAATTAATAGGATGATGACTCATGCAATAGAGCCATGACATTATTTCTTGCCATTATTTTAAAGGAAATAAATTATAAAATGATATTTGCATGAATCATAAAATGCTATACTTTAAAAACACTCCTACCACAAATGTTTGCAGCTATAAATTTAAAGCCTCTTCATCTTTCTGCAATATCTTTAGTATTAAAAGAACTTTTTGAATTCTTTTGTAGTCTTTGTGCTGCCAGTTTCATAAAACATAAATCCTTCTATGAAAGCATATGACTCTTTTGCTAAATAACATCAGCCTGCTCCACTTTATCTTCTACCTCCAGGAAAGTCATCCACGGTAGCAACAGCTATAATCAATTCTTGAAAAAAAAAAAAAAAATTCTTCTTTTTGTAAAAGCAAAACCCACAGAAGAGTTAATTTTAAAACAGAACATGCTACATTTTTAAATCCTTTGAGGTTTAATATATTAAGAAAGCAAACCTCAGGAAGCAATACAATTAGTCTTTTCTCTCGGTAAAACAATTCTGTGTTAGAGTCTAGTGCTGAGTTGATTTATGTAAATGTGTTACTTAGCCTCAACTTAAGATATAAATCCAGAGTAAACATAACAATGGCAATCCTGACAGTCTGCTTTGCCAAATCAGAAGATTTAGTCAGCCTAGACTAAAAATGAATTAAGATTATATTGAGAGTGTCAGTTCTAAGTCAAGAAAACATGCCCAGTCAGGGCACACCAGGGAGAAGATCACTCATTAACGAGCCAGCAATGCTATAAAGCTTTTGCTCGTCTGGGAGAACATGTTCCCAGTTTTAAACTCCACAGCAAATCAAGGCACTCTTTTTAAATAGGTGCATTTTCGGTCTCTTTCCCCCTCATCAATCCCGAAAAGAAACTCAGCTTCTCTGTATTATCTGTGTAACACTACATATCAAACTACAATAGGCCTTGTATCCTTTAAGGTAACATGGGCCAGTGTCTGACGTGCAGTGGAAGACTCGGGGCTGTAGGGAGTTAACGCCTCTCTTCTCAAAATAACTTTCAAGTTGTCTATTAACAACTAGTTCCCGCAATTACATGTTAAATTTCTTTACCATGACAGGAAACAGGTATATATCCCAAATAAATCTGACTGTGGAGTATCTGGCAGCAGATTTCTGTCTCCCCAAACACATTGACAACACAGCTCAGAGACAAGCTGGTCAGGCATGCTATACAGAGGTCTGTCTGTCCAAGTCTAAAAAGTAAATAAATTATTTTGTGAAAAATATCCTTAGAAAGGATCAGTATTATTGTCAGTGTGACTTTAAAATTCTAAAGGCATGCCAGAAAGAGGGCTACATAAAATTCAGCAGTTTCCAGATCATACACAGCACAGGGATTCTCATACCCACTTAATCTCAGCACGCATCTCCACTCCTACTTCCTTCCCAATGGTATGTGGTCTTGAAAACACAAATGTTCACGTTTCCTGAAGCTGAGCTGCAAAGGAAAAGTCTCCTCCCAAGAGGCAGAGAGCTGTAGGCTTTTGGTGCCCCTGAAATTGTTCCCTATAGTACAACATAATGTGACACTCACCACAATTAGCCACAGGGAAACAGTCTTTTTTTCACCTCTGATGTCACATAATAGATTTGAGATCACATCAGTGAGCAACGTTATCTACAAGTATTTTTGGAAGTCTTATTAAAAGAGCCACAATACTGCAAGCCTAACTTGAAGTGTTAGTGGTGAATGCTTCTCTACATCTCATCTTGACCACTACTTTACTGAAAAGTGAAAAATGACAGATGCACATTATTTTTCAGAAACTAGACATTTCCACTGGTAGTTCTTCCTCCTAAGTAATCTTTTCT
The DNA here is from genome assembly GCF_002776525.5 of Piliocolobus tephrosceles. Lineage (NCBI taxonomy): Eukaryota > Metazoa > Chordata > Mammalia > Primates > Cercopithecidae > Piliocolobus > Piliocolobus tephrosceles. Next base: position 65,650,400 of record NC_045447.1, on the reverse strand, counting down.
TCTCTCTCATTCTCTACCCCCTTTCTCTCTCTCTCTCTCTCTACACACACACACACACACACACACACACACACACACACACGAACACATCCATTAATATTAAGAACAGTCTTCTGTAATGTTTTTCAGAATTTCTCAGGGGCTTAGGAGGGCGGCAGCCGTGCCAAAATTACAAGCTTTCCTCTAGTCAGAAGGGATGTCTTTTCAAAGCCCAGCCCTCATTTTTCAGTCTGATGTAAGTAAATTTACCTCTGTGTGCTGGGCTGAGCAGCTTTTCTTTGTCGTTTTTGTTTTTCTAATAGCTGCTGCTCTGGCAGAGCTATTCATTTCAAAGGGAAGTTAGAAGCATTCTTCACTCTTCCCCTTTTAGATTATTTGCAGTTACTGACTCTTCTGAAATCTTAGATTTGAACAGAAACCTAAAGCACAGCACCATTTTAAAACAGCAAATCACCAGCATTCCTGGGATCACATTTCTCTAGAGCAACTATCCAAAATGAGGCACAAGAATTAAGTCTAACTGGGCTAAAATCGACAAAATTAAAGACAAAGAATTATCTCTTTAAAAAACTGGGGCCTACTGTGCTCTGACAGCATGCTAAATGACAACAATCTTCTGGAAACATTGTTTCAGGACCAGAGAAGAGGTGGTGGAGTTCTGTTTGCCAATTAGCTAAATTAACTGATTTCTTAAGAAACTCAAGTGAACTGTAGTAAGGTAGTCAACTTTTGGAAATATTGTTTAAGCCACAGATAAGAGACAGTGGGGTTTTGTTTTGAAGTTAATTTACTTCATGAGAAAGTCAAATCAACAGTCATAGACCAAGAAGTTGATAAGATCTATGATAAAATCCAGTGGGCAAACTCTCAGTAGAAGTTCTTAATTTGCCCATGTCCCAGTGTATTCAATGGGCTTCAGTTTGCAATGGCTGGACCTTGCTCTCGTTCCTTCTGATGGGAGTTGTTTTACGTGGACAAGGCCACGATCATGGCCCCTGAGTGCTCCAAGGGGTTAACCTCTGTGAATTCTACCTCTGTGTCACACATTTAAATGAGTAACTTAGAGTTCACTATCTTTCTGTTCAACTAAAGTCAACTTCTTCTTTATCAACCAACATTCACCTACTCTAATCATTGAACACACTTGAATTCATATCAGTTCTGGGATTTTGGTAACCCTCAATCTTAAAGTCATAGTAAGAAGAAGAATAAAGGGCTATCAGTGCAATTGAGGCAAACAAGGAAGAAAAAGTGCACGGCGTCATGGTTAAGAAATCACGCCAGGCTAGGAAGACTCTCATCAACATCTCCTGAGTCATCCCATTCACCAGCATTACCTCGAAGAATATCTGTGTATATAAGTGAAAACCCTATCACACCCAGGGGCTTATGTCCTTAGCATCTTAATTTCCTAGTTGTGAGTATTTATCTAAAGGGACATGAGTATAATGCTGTCCTATACGGCATACTAAGAAACTGATGTAAAACTAAGCCCACAGGAGAAAAGAGATGCTACATTCCTGGGGCAATTTTCAAATGGCACTAAAAATAGATAAATATAGCAGTAAGCACTAAGTCTCTCCTCCCTCACTTCCCTATCTCTATTTTTCTTTTACATTTGTGTGAATTCAGTAACCATAATCTATCTAATTCTATTATGCCAAAAGACTAAAAGTTGTTGATGTTCAAAACTCTACCAGTATACTAAAAACTTTGAAACTAGGAAGGAAAAAAACACTTTCTTACCCTTAACCAAAAATGAAGAGTCTCAAGCATATATGGATAGCTTAATAAATTACCAATTTACACTGAAATAAGAGAAGATGTTCACTAAGAATTACATGACTAGGTACTGCAGGGGTTTTTTGTTTTGTCTTGTTCAGCAAAAAAAATTCTAGGTTTGCCATACTTGATGTTTTGGTATGAGGTGGTGAATCAAGCACAAATTTTCTTTGGACTTGAAACATTTAAAATGCTGTGGAAAAACAGCTGGGGAAAGATACCGTTCTTAATCCCCAGATCTAGACTATCTGTTGGGGTAATTGCTTCCCGATCCCATTTTCTCAATTGTAAAATGGGAACAATATCTATCTTATCCAATTGAAACAAATATTAAATAAGATACTTTAAACAAAAGATAAAGGTGCTTTGCAATTTACAAATATGAGGCATAACTTAAAGAGCTAATTGGAAGACATTAACATAATCTACATAGAATGACCTTCAGAGCAATATGGTTTGCCATTTAAGGAATGAAAGGAAGGTAAATTGTAATACATATGTACTTCTCTCAGAGAAGGCTGAAAGGTACAACATCAAAGGCATTATCTGTGGACTCAGGTTTCGGATTACCTTTGCCACTTCCTACACGTGAGACACTGGGTAACTTACTGTAAAATTCTGTGAGCTCTAATTTTCTCATCTTTAGATGAGTAATAATAGTATCTACCTTGTGAAGGTTCCTGCAATATTTAAATAAAATACTACACATAAAAGTATCTGACTTTAAAAATAACATTCACGCAAGGGAAAGTTGATCACATCAAAGGTTTCTTAAGGACTGTTTGCCTTCCACATCTGTCTTATTAATATAGCTTCATGCAGTCACCTAAATATCTTCAAGTATTGTAAACTGAATTCAGACTATGTGCTTTTTTAAAAAGTGTATCTTTTCTATATCAAGCAGAAATCGGCCCAGAAAAAAAAAAAATGCTTCTGTAAAAAGCTTAGGAAAGAATAATTTCTCAATTCAGGAAATTTCTTCATGGTGCTATGAAGAATTTTTCTTGTACTGAATTGCTATTTGTGATCCACCTGTTAAAAAAAGCTCAAAACACATTTCAAAAACAAATAGAATGCTTAAACTTTCTTAAAAGACAGAATGTTTTACATGTTGTATTTTGAGGAGATTTTTTTAAAATAACAAGTTTTTACTTACTCATCTTTAAAATAAAAGAGAAAGTAACTGCCCAAGAAACAGCCTTATCTTTTGCTTTCTACAATTCAGAATTTTGAAAGAAATCCTCAAATCCTCCAAACAAGTGTAATACACATGGTTTGCTGGCAGCATTTATTCCAAGCATCTCCAGGCAATATGCATGTGCACCCGCGCGCGCGCGCACACGCGCGCACACACACACACACACACACACACACATTTTTGAATCATTAAGTCATTTGGAAGACTCTCCAGAAGTGTGCCGAGGCATGTTTTTGGTGTTTTGCCAAATTATGTGCTTCTGTTTGTGGCTTTCAAATATGGATTAGACAGAAGCACAAGCATGTACTGTTTGGCAAGTAGCGACAATGGTCTAGTCTGAATTTAGTAATGTAAGCTTTTCATTAGTCCTCTAAGGTGAAAGAAAGAATTAACAACAACTTGTTTGAGCTCTATCTTTATATCCCTTTGTCATCCATTCTTGTTCACTTGCCATAGATTAGAAGCCAAAGGAATTTCAGATGTCCTCTGCAGATAGACCTAAAGTAAGGGCTTTAAACAGGGGGTTCAAATGTCAAGTACATTTAAGCTGGAACTTGAACTTTTACTCATCCTTACTCTAAGGCTATAACTCTGCTTTTCTGAGTTCCCCATCGTACTTGAAAATCCAGTTTACCCTCCTTTTTTCTCACAAAAAGTACAGATAGAAATTACCTAAAGAGATAAAAGGTCACTTGAGATTTCTGTTTCTCATGACTTGAAATTACCATGCACAACAGTAGACTTCTACACGGCAAAGTGCTCACAGAGATGTCTCTGTCTCCTGTGACGATCTCTGGGGGAAGCTATGTCCCTGCCGCCCTGCCTCATGCTGCAGTCACTCTAAACTTCAGAGACCAGCATCTTACGACCATGAGCTTTGGTGCTAAGTTCAGAAAAATTAATCCCAAACTGTCACAACCATCCTGATGACCAGTATGTCTTTCTAATTAGAATCAATGCAGTGATCATTATAACTGGCAGTCCCTCCCTAGATCACCTGGACAACACCATGGGAAGTGTAGTTGACTTGCAGTATTTGACATTTTCTTCTGTTGGTATGTAAAAGTAATCTGATGTCCAATAGAAAAGTTCACAGAAACCAAGAGGTAAAAAGGACCAAATGCTGACAGTGGTCCATGGTTAATTGAGCCCCCTGTGCAAAGCTACAGAAAGATTAGTTTATACAGCTGCTGTTGTTTGTCATAACATTCCTAACAAGATTCATATGTTCAATCAAAGTCTTATTTTGCACCTCCAAAACTGGACCGTCCAATGGTCTGAAACATGTGGAAATCAAAAGCAACAGTGTACAGAAGGAAGACCGTGTATCCCCTCAGGTTGTCCCAATGGCTGAGGAAAGAAAAGAGGCGAGCCCCTGAGTAAGCAGAGCCTAGAATGTTTGGGTTTGGAGGTTAGTGAGTAAAACATGAACAATGAATGTGGGCTGGAAGCTGGGACAGAACCCTGTTAGGGTCATTACTAAGGTGTAATGCTGTTGACTGTTTTGTGGGGAATTTAGACCTTTAACCCCACCATGATTCAGAAGCAGTGACTTTCTCAGGATAAAGTGAAAAACTGGAACTGGGAGAAAATATTTCCAGTCAGAGCACAAAGCTAACCATGTCACTTGTCCATTGTATTTTCCAGCAGTACAACTTTACCCTACTTAAAAACTACAGGCGTACTGAGGGGGAAAAAAAATGTGTTAACTAACTTTAGGAAACTTTCACTAAAACACCTAAGCTAAAAGTCCACAATAGGTTCAATACAAAAACATTATCAGTACTATCTATAAAACAGGTGTTAAAAATAAGGCGTTTCTTATCCTCAGAAATTTTTCATTTTAGTGAGGGTGGGGAGAAAAATATATGCATACACAGAGAGAGAGAGAGAGAAAGAAAGAGAAACACACACAGAGAGAGTGTGCTTACAATTCACAAAGCCCTTTCACACACATTATCAAAATTTATCCTCAGGAGTGATTGTTAACACTGTCATCATTATACAGACGGCAAAACTGAAGCACAAGTCCCAGTCACTGGTAATGGAACCAAAAATGGAAGCCCAGTCTTCCCATCATATCCCTTACCTTTTCTATAATAAGAGGATATTATATCTACTAATCACTATGATTAAAAAAGTACATCATGCCTGGAAACTGAATCCTGTTTTCAACATTAATAACTAGATTCTCCAAGTTGTATCCCCTTCCCACTACTTTCACACAAACATTTTACCTAAGACTTGACTGCCTAAGATTGAGAGCTTATTAAATCCTCACCAAAAAGGGACATTAAGGCTAACAGTGATCAGACTGCTCCATAGAGAAGGCAGGTCAAAAGGCACGACTTCAAGGAAAGACTCTCAAGGCAACAGAGATCGATAAAATTTACTTCAGAGAATAAAATATAAATCTACTTTGAAGGATGTTGCTCATCCACAACTCAAAGCACCTAAGATATTTTCCAGGATGGATATTTATGGGCCACAACATGTACTGCTGTTAGTCTGTATTTGCTCCTTCTGCACACTCCTTTCACACTCTTCATCTCTGGTTCCTTATCTTATTATGAACTGGTTGAAGAGGCCATCTCAGACCTCAATAGAAGGTACAATTCCCATAAAGCTTCCAAATGTAAACAATGGTCTTGTAATAACGATGCAAACTCAGAAGGTAAGAATGATGCTTAGATTCCTTTTGCATGTTTCTCATCTAAAACAATTTTCCTTCCCTCACATCTTTCGTGCATTTGATTAAAGCACCAAAATACACTTACAACACAACCAGCGGCATTGCTTTGACAGCAGCTGAAGTGCCCATTCCAACCTTATTAACTTGATCCAAGATAGTACTTCAAAATGACACACTTTGGAAATGACAGGTAGAATCCAGGATTTTATTTCCCAGGAAGAGGAATTAATCCGAGTCCTGTATATCTAGTTTAGTACAAAGTCTGCTAAGGAGGTTAGTCCTATCCTGGATTAGCCTCACTAAGCCAGCTTAGGGGCTGATCTAAAATAATAGTTTAACAAAATGCCTGGGTCCAAAGGCTGATTCCACCACTTGTTAGTTGTGTGACCCTGGGCATAATCTTTCTGGTTCTTTGGTTCCCTCACATGTAAAAAGGAGAAACTAATAGATCTTGCCTCATGGGGCTGATGTAAGGAATACATGAAAATACAAACACACACACACACACACACACACACACACACACACACACACACATATTCAAGTGTTTAAAAGAGTATCTATATTCACCACCCACTTCAAGCCTTTACTTAAATGTTGCCTTACCAAGTAGAACTTATCCTAATCATTTTTAAAATACCTCAGTCTTCTCTAACCCTGAACTCACATTTTACTTATTTTAAAACTAGATTAGAGACAGTATTTCCTACCAGATTAGTGCTCCTGTGGTCAGTATTCAATTTATATCACACCTTAACAGAATATGGCAATGCAGTGACTAGTCTCCTCCTGTAGCAAGTAGCTCCCAGGGAATTCCATTTCTACAGGAGACAATGTTAGGCAACATGGGACTCAGGAGACAGCTCAGTGAGGGTGCACAGGAAATGTCTGTGGTTCCTTGGAGGATGCATCTATTTTGTAAATAATGAAATTTACGATTTTATGAGTAGCAAAATAGGAAAAAAAAATTCCTCAGGTATAGAAGAAGGTCTGGGAGACTACAGACCCAACTGATAATTGGTTTCCTTGCAGGAAGACTAGGATTCTTTTATATATTATATAGTTGTGATCATTTTAAAAATAAGACTTTCTTATAATTTTCTGGAGGTTCATTAAACTACAATACTTCATATGCAAAAGAAATTATGGCAATCCATAGTTACATAGCTCTTTGTGCCACAATACATACGGTGAGCCAAAATGGGAAATTATATTTTTCTAGAAAAATCATTTTTACCCTCTCAAATGGTTGTGAGAGCAGCAACAAATAAAAACCTAAAATCTGTATTGTGGTTACTAACTTGAACCATGCCAATGAACATTCAAAAGATTAATCAAAGGCTTGACAGTTGTTAACAGTTCAACATGGTTCCCATAATTATCCAATTAAACATATAATGCAAATAATAGAAGTCTTATGGGTTCCATAGAGCATGAATATCAGGCTGCTTCAGAAAACTATTAACTGTAATGTACTGTCTGCTGAGTCAGAAGAAAGTGAAAGGAGAACTAGTACATTTATAAGGGAAGGCAAGGAGTAGAAAAATAGAGTGGAGAGACACGTAACTCAACCACTCTTTATGTGGTCATATAAACACAACAGACAGTGGTAAAATCCAGAAAACAAAATTTAAGTAACAATTATTGTAAAACCAAAAGAATGCAGAGAAATGACTTTACCCTATAATTCCTACTGGTTGCACTATATCCACAGCATACTTCAACCACACTTTCCTAGCTTGCTGCTAAGTTAGAAACATGGATGTAATTATAGTTGTTGGCTTTTGACTCTGTCTATAAACCATGCAGAGATAAACTGCTATTAGTGAACACACCAACTCCATATAATTGTGTTTTGACATTATAGGTAAAAACAATGAGAAGGAAAACTAACCACAGCAATTATAAACAGCATGCTCCAGGGCACGTCAGGTCACTTATGACCTTGACTAAACGATTATAATCCTTAGGTTGCGTTCTCACACGTTCACATGCATACACACACACGTGCACACGCCACACCTGTTTTTTTTAGGGAAATGTATTTAGTGAACATAAGAATGACTAAACCATATATTTATAAATGCCCAGAGGAATAAAAAAATGTATGCTGCATGGGTCAAATATCTGTACTTAAAAAAAGCTTGTATTTCAAAAAACCAATGTAAATTTTAAAGGAGAAACTTTGTGGTAAGTGTTCATTCTAAAAATATTCTATTTTGCAGCTCTGTCTACTCAGAGGGCAAAAAGAATTGCAGAAATATGATTCAGTACAAAAACTTCTGCTACTATATAAACTGGATTTAAGTTACATTATTTGGAGGGCAATTTTTAAATATTTAAACCATCCCCTTACACTGATAACATTTTTTCAATAACCATTCAACTATTGACCTCATTTTATTTGCTACAGAGAGAAATGCTGCATTCATTTCTTTTTGTAAAAGTCATTCTTCTCCCCCACTAAAGTGGCACAAAGCAATATTAAGAGGGTGATAAATATCCCATAAATATTATTAAAGCATGATGTTCTTAGATAAAAAATCGTATTGTGTTTAATGATACACACATTATTTTCTTCTAACGTACAAAATTATTTGTACAATCAGGAACAGTAGAGATGTGAAAGGTACAATAATGTTATATTATACATGGTGGCCCACTTTGCAGAAGTCTAAATTAAAAGTGATACGACTTTCTAATGAGACTATTCACAGAAATGGCAGTTGATAAACATAGTCTTTAGAGTGTGCTAAGGTCATTAAAACAGGCTCATGTATCTGCGCATTTCTTAAAAGTGTACATCTTTTTTTTTTAATGTGCCTTTCTTATTTGGTCTTCTTAACAATCTGATCAGGAAGGCAAGAGTAGTTGTCCTTTTTACAGATCAGGAAACAGATTCCCGAAGGAGGGCGACTTGCCTAAAGCTACCAGACTACTGGTTGCTGAATTAGGCCAGACAGCCAGGTGAGCTCCTCATGCAGGGCTTCAGACCTGAATACCTGGGTTCAAATACTTGTTCCTCCTTTTAACCATTGTTGTATGAACCTCAGTCATAACTGGCTCTCTCTTTGAGAACTTTATATAATAGCTTCCACATAAGTTAGTTGTGAGAATTAAATAAAACATGCTATATAAAGCCCTTACCACAGTCCCAGGCACATAGTAAGTGCTTAATAAATATTAGATGTTGTGGCTGTTGTTACTGTTACTATCATCTTAGAGCTACCCTGGCTAAGTTTGGCAAGGTTAAAGGATTAAATAAATAACCACATAAATATCAAATCCAGAGATTAACATTTAGCACACATTTTAAAGAGATTAACATTTAGCACACATTTTAAAAGAAAACGAACTGACATAACTGGGTATCACTGTAATTCTTGACTAGGGGCTCTTGCGGAATGACTTGCATCAGCAGTTCTTAAAGGTTTTCTAACAAAATGCTTGTGTATTTGTATCATCACACCACTCACGGGACACAAGTTGAAGGAATTTAGATTGAGAAAAACTATGCAAATCAAAACTGTGGTAAAATGCAAGCATACTAGGGTCTGTATCCACTTTATCGTGGGGATCAAAGTTTCTCTGTTTTAACTGCCACATTCCATCCTGGACCGAATAGTTTCTGTGTAACTAACTGGCAAGTCTAACATCTTGACTGAAAGTTCACAGTTAAGGGCTTTGACATAATATCCTTGAGGACAATGGACTCCTCATTCAGGGCAAGAGCAATCCTGATCATGCTCAGGGCTGCATGAACTCAAGTTGATTTGGCCTGAACTGTCACTGCTCTTTTTAAAGGAAATGGAATCGGAAGAGAAAAATATCCATATTCATGTTGGGGAGCAAACATATAAAGTCAGTATGTTTAAATGTTGTACGTTGGCATCCAGGAACACTCAAGAAAGCTCTGTTGCTTGTAGCTCACTGGGGGACAGAGGAGCAGTGTCTGTAGGACAAACAGATGCACATCTAAGCAAGTAGAAAGAAGAAACATTTATGGTAGACAGAAAAAGAAAAACCATACAATTATTTCTTTCTCCAGGTAGGTAGGTAAGACTACACTGAGATCTCATGACAGTTCTATAACTCTGCTTCATACACACATTATTATAAAATGTAGCTTATAACCCCTGGAGATGCAGAGAAGACCCTTTTGCAAAAAACTGTTTTATTGGAGAAGTAGTGGGAGTGAAGCTGGGAATATGAGCTGGGAAGGGGCAGTCATGGGTTGAAATTCTGACTCTACCTCTTACCAGCTTTCTGATTGGAGAGTTATTCAATATATTTAACCTCAATTTCTTTGTCTATTATTTGATGATAATACCTAGTTCCTTGGGTAACTGTAATGATTAGAATAAAAAAATTAATGGGGGGAATGGGACATTTTGTTGTTTTTACTATTGCTAATATTGCTACCAATTAATACTAACATAATTATAAAACAGTAATAATAAGGCAGATTGCTGTCTTTTAGAAGAGAAAGAGAAGTCATTTCTGGATCTTTCCATACATCCTCTTTCTCACTAAGATTCATAGTCTTATCGAAGAAGAAAATCAATCTTTGAAACCAAAAAAGTGAACGTAATGTATAGGAATAAGGGGTGGGGGAATTTTTGTCCTGCAAACTTATGACGATTTACAAATCTCATAAACTCTTATCTAAATAACCCACAAAGTAAGCACCCAAAACTCAAAAGTTTTTTAATAAAAAATGGACTGTTTAGAAAGATGCAACCAAAAAAACTACGGAAACGAAAATATACGTTCTTTGTTCACCTATTTCCTTCAGAAAACTCTCAAAGAGCCCAGAGTCCATTTACTCAAGTATACATAGATATTTTATTTGAAAAATATCCCAACTTTTCAAATCAATAAGAAAAACAGAAGAAAAATTTATTCTAAGACTTCCAAGGAAAACCATTAATTTAGCATAGGGTGGGTGGGATAGGGAAGATTTTTATCATAAGTCAATCATAAAGACCATGATACTTATTCTTGAACAATTGGATTACTATGTATGGCTCTTGACTTGCTTAATCCTCTCTTTAAGAACATTTTATTTTCCCTATGTAGCCTTTGTGGACTGCACAATAAACATATCCACTTTCAAGGTCTCCTACATAAGCAGCACAGAGCAAGAGAAAACAAAAAAATGAGAAAGACTGCTTAGTTTAAAAGATTTGCTTGGAAATCATTAAAATTTTGTGTATCAAAACTAATAAATCAAAACTGAAAGCAGTAACTCATAAATTAAAGATAAAACAAATGATTCTTTCCATTTTTTTTCTTGAGACAGAGTCTCACACTGTCACCCAGGTTGGAGCACAAGGGTGCAATCTCAGCTCACTGCAACCTCCAGCTCCCAGGTCCAAGCGATCCTCCTGCCTCAGCCTCCTGAGTAGCTGGGATTACAGATGCACACCATCACGCCTGGCTAATTTTTGTATTTTTAGTAGATACAGGGTTTCACCATGTCGGCCAGGCTGGTCCTGAACTCCTGACCTCGGGTAATCCCCCGCCTTGGCCTCCCAAAGTGCTGGGATTACAGCCATGAGCCATCGCTCCCAGTCCTGTTTCAATTATTTTTAGTGTGTCAATAAGTGAAATGAGCTTTTTTAATATGTAAAGGTTATTTCATACTACATAATATATTCTTTTGTCTCTTTTACCCTATTGGGGCCAGAGTAAGTTCATTATCTAGAATTACGATTAAGAAAGAAGTCCAGCAATAACTGCATGGATTAAAATTCCGACTCTGTCACTTAACTAGCTTGCCCTCAGAGTTCTCATTTGTGAAAAGGCAGTAAAGTATCTACCTCATATGGTTACTGAGGATTAAAGGAGTCAAACAGGTGAGTTTGCAAACAATACCTGGTGCATACTAAATGTTAGCTAAATGGCAATGGTCACACGTGGAAAAGCACCACAGCCTAGAAAATCCTACCCACCTTTACTCAAGTTATCTATTAAGCACCAGGTCACTATGTAAAGCCTTAACTTGTAAGATTGGTATTGTCTCCATTTTACACAAGAAGAAATGGAGCCTCTGGGACTTCAAAACACTTGCTGAAAGTTATACAGTTAAAAAATGACAAAAACAAGATTTTAGACAGTACTCCTGTTTTCCAACTTTTTGACTATTTCCAGGGTTCCTTCTAGCAAGTTCCAATTCCATGCATGCCTAGTCACTGCCCCGATGATGGTGGGACACTACCAGACTAACATGTTAACTGCAAAACCTGCAATAAGTCTGCTGACATCTGATGAGTTGGAGAAATTATTGGGTGTACCCCAATGCCACATTCTCTTCTTTTATTTGTTCTGTTAAGTGCAATCATCATCAGGAAGCCTAACACATACTCACTATTCCTCCAAGTTTCATTACAGTTGTTGATTACTCACTTTTGAATGGGAGGGTGCTACTGCCACTCAGAACCCAATGCAACTGCTCCAGCTAGGAGCAGGGCAGAGTCCAGAAATACATCCTGACACGTATCCAACCTCCTGCAAGAAAAGCTACATGCTATGAGATGTCATAACAAGCACGCTTGTTACTACCACGTACATACTACAAAAATATTTTTTTGTCATACAGAGAAAAAAATTACACTTGTTCATCACAATAACCCATTCTCATGATCTCACTATTTTCTTAGAAGTTGTCACAAGTTTTTATGTCATTTCTTTCAGATGATATTTGTATAATCACTACCATTACTCTTTTTATAACTTATTAAGCACTTAATGGGAACACTTAAGAAAAAAGAACAACAAAAATTGGATAATTCTTCTTAAATTGTCTCTCACTACTGTAAAATTTGTAAAATGTCTGTCTTCTCTATTTTGCAATTTTAGGACCTGGCGCAGTGCCTGCTACATAGTAGGCGCTTAGTGAATAGTTATTGAATGACTAAGCAGCTTCACTGCGACAGAATGGCTTTTAAATGCATCATAAAGTGGCAAACTGAGAAAGATTTCTTTTTAAATTTAAGTGATCACAATCTTGCTACATGTGCACAACATAATCAACGGTGAACTAAAGAATCAACAAAACCCCCTGTATATCATCTTATAGAGAACAAGGGGAAGAGAAGTACGAAAATAAGAAAACCTGATCACTGTCATCTAAGAATTTACGTTCACTTTTTATTTGCCTGAGGAGATGGGGAAGTAGAGAGGAACTGAGAATTTCACAAACTAGGTTCAATTCTATGATTTGTAACTTTAAAAGACTGAAAGCTACCATAAAAGAGCTATTATATAGCTATAGTCACAGGATTACCACAGTTTTCATTGTACACTTTTTTCTGCAATTACCTATGAGGAAACACTTATATTCTGGAACAGGCATCATTTACAGAGAACAAAATATTTAAAGCTGGGTGTTATTTTATTGTTGGGTGTGTTACTAGATCAGTCCATTGCTTTTAGCAGCAAAAAAGTATAAACTTGCATCAGGTCAGATACTTTAGTCTGACAACAAAACATACCTCAACAAACAGAAACCATTTTTTCTTCTGAGTTGAACAGCCACACTTGATTTTTAAAATAGTAACGATAGTGATGTAAACTGGATGCAAAACTCAACTCAGCTAACTTCAGAATATTTTTAAATACAGTAATTTTTGCAGAATATTTTGCTTTCCAGATTGTTTAATTGCCTACAGAATTATCTTCTCAATTGCAAAATATCTTAAAACAAATTATGGACACATGACAAATATATATTGACAATTTTCATTCAAGATTATATAACATAAACAATTGAAATACCAGAATTCGTTTTAAAAGATACTTTACAAAACATTTTAAAACAATGTATATAGGATATACACTGAAATCTAAGAGCTAAACTATATCTAAGAATAATTTAGATTTCAGAGTTCAATGTTACAATTCAATAATAAAAAAGAGATTAATCAATCAAAGCCATTTAGTATTAAAAATTTTGGCATCTGTGTTAAAATTCCTATTAGATTATTTTATTAACAATTTTAACAGAACACCAAATTTGTCACCAAAATAAATATTCCCAAAACAGCTTTATATCAATGCCAAATGCAGTTAATTTATATGAAAAGTAGATTCTTGGTTATTTGTTTCATTTTGTTTTGGTTTTGTTACATAACCCCTGAGAAAACACTGCTTAACACTCACCTCCTCTCTGTGACCTTTCCATTACAGTCCCACAGGGTACCCTCCCAGAAAGCTCAACAAATCTAACTATATACAGTAGTTGGTGAGAGGGCTAGTTAGTTGTATACTTGTCCCACTATCTCTGGCATTTTTGTTTTTCATAAACACTGCAAGTGACCATGACCCTCTCATTTCTACTTGTAAATTACTTGGGCAAGGCCATCAGTATTTCACTGTTTTTTCCTAACTCCTTAAGATATTGAAAACAGTGCTCAATACAGTGCTTCTACTCCATAAATGCATTTCTCAACCATCTTTTCACCTTTAGCTCAAATGTTCTATATTTTCCTTGAAGGATTGATTTTAATAAATCCACAAATGCCTACTTCTTTGACTATATGATGATACATATGGAATCATATTAAACATATATCAAAATAAAAGGATTTAATATACCATATATATTGCATTTTATCTTGTCTTTATTATTTTATTAGTCATTAGAGTTTCCAAAGCATGTGTGCATGTGTATGTGTATATGTGTGTGTGTATGTGTATATACATATATTTGGTATGCCAAATATATAATATTTACCAAAATATATAATATATACCAAATACATAATTTGGTATACCAAGTATATATACACACACACACATAACATACACACACATAAATATGTACATACATTAATATTTATAATCAACACTGAACTCAAGAATCAACAAATCCACTGTATACTGCCTTATAGAGAACAAGTGGAAGAGAAGTATGAAAATAACACCTGATCACTGTCATCTAAGAACTTACATTCACTTTTTATTTGGCTGAGGGCATGGAGCAGTATAGAGGAACTGAGAATTTCATAAACCAGGTTCAATATATATTTGGTATACCAAAATTTGGTAGTTGGTGAGGTTATATTTTCCTATATATTTGGTATACCATATATATACACACACACATATACACACACATATAAATACACATATATACGCACATACATATACATACATACATATACACACATATATATACATACACACACACTTTGAAAAATCTAGACTAATAAAAAATGACAAGATAAGGATTATTATCCAGGGACTTAATTGTATTACCAGTGAAATGATTTTTTAAATGATTTGTCATTTTTAATGAATAAGAGAAAACAGTCAAAATTATCCTTCAGAGAATAATCTTACTCATAATATTGAGATATTTCTTCCAACCTTATTTGTGGGACTAAAAATTCAGTGGTATTGGAAACATAAAGGAAAAAATAAAGATATCACCATTTCAGACCATGAAAATGTTTGGGATTTTAAAGTCTTAGTTTCTTGCATAAATAAATACCATCAGTTATGAATATGTTCACTTTTATCTCCAATTATGTTTGTGCCTGGGATTTTCTTATACCCAAATGAAAGACCTGATGAAAAATGGATAATAGTAAAGCATACTGGATTCTACCAGGAAATTTATACAAGAATCCAGTATGTCTTTGTACTCCTAGGGAAGGCTATTTCCTTAAGTAACTCACAAATATTGAAAACAGGCATTGTGAATTGCTGTGGCTCTATACCATTCACATTAGGAGTGGATTTTGAGACATTATATAGCAATTACAATATTTAAATTTTTGCCATATAACTATGAAACTGGAAAATTTACCAAATTTAATATTTTTCTCCCCACTTTAGGCATAGCATTGCCCTTAACTTAAAGCTCTGCCCCACAAAAGGCAGACCAAGTCTTTTGGAAAGCTCAGAGAAAGGTGGTGAGCATTCACTGATTGAGCAAATAAGTACTGAGTACCTACTATGTGCAGGTGCTCTGCTAGTTGCTGATAAAAAGTCAGAGCAAAAACTGCAAACGTTTTATTGCACACCTACAATACGACAGGAGTGGTGCTAAGCATTTCACAAGTATTTTCTCATTTTACCCTCACAACTGCCAAATAAAGTGCATGCCCACTCCAGAGCTCAGGAAACTGAATCTTAGAAAATAAAACTAATTTACCCAACTACATAGTGAATAATATAAAACAAACATTTAAACTTACAGCAAGATTCCAGAATACATGCTATTGCTAATACAGACCCTATAATTCATATGGTTTTATTTTACTCATTCTTAACATTAAAAATATACATATAAGGTGGAAATTATATTTCTAAAACAGTGACCAATCACTAGTGCAGATACAAAAGAAAGAAAACAAGCTTCAGTAAAAAGCAGATTTTCCTAGTTTGAGGAACTTTTCTTGTGTTACCTTGGTAACAGTAATCTGATTTGTCACTAATGTTCTATATTAAATATAAATAACTTGTATTCATTCATCCATTCATTCAACAAATACATATTATTTATTTTATGATATGCTCTCATAACATTACTATCAATTGTGGTTTCCTGTACTTGCATTGTACCCACCTTTTATTCATCTATTTTTCCAACTACAATTGTGCCTGAAAAACATGCTTTCAAACTTTCACCATAAACTGTCAAACTAGAAATTAGCTACTAGAGGTAGCTGATATTAAACTTTCTCTAATACTAATATCTCTGTTTCAATGTATTAATCTTTGCCTTATTCCAGAGTGCCTTGACATACACAAGCACACACAGGACATTTTAAAAACATATAGATAACTCTTTCACGTTATAAAATAATTCTTGGCCAGGCATGGTGGCTCACGCCTACAATCCCAGCACTTTTGGGAGGCTGAGGTGGGTGGATCACTTGAGGTCAGGCATTCACGACCAGCCTGGCCAACATGATGAAATCCAGTCTCTACTAAAAATACAAAAATTAGCCAGGTGTGGTGGTATGCGCCTGTAATCCCAGCTACTTGGGAGGCTGATCCAGGAGAATCGCTTGAACCTAGGAGGTAGAGGTTGCTGTGAGCTAAGATCACGCCACTGCACTCCAGCCTGGGCGACAGAGACTCTGTAAAAGAATTCCTACCTTAATAAAAAGATTCATTGAAAGCTGCTTTTTGAAATTAAACTCCCCTTGTAAATTTAATCTGTGTTATTTACTAAAAATTAAACTAATAAAAAATTATCAGAAACATCTCTTAAATAAAAGAAGGTATATGGACGTTTGTCTTAAACTTAAAAAAAAAAAAAAAAGTTTTCTTTACCTGAGATGATACATGCCACACAAAGGCAAATGGAGATGTAGTAATTATCAAGCTAACTGGAAAATGATAAACACCCAAAAGGAGAACTTATAACAGCTCCTCATAACTAGCTCTGATCTTTTCTTTAAAAATCTGACTTTCAGTTAAAAAAAAAAAAGTTTTCTTATAACAAATCTCAAACATCTCTTCTTACGTTATTGGAAAATTAGCAGTATATTTTTAATGGGTCCTTTCTGTTTTTTAACCAGTATCAAATTTTGATATTAGTTGACTGCAATTTAGTGTATCTTCCATCCACACAAAAAAAGAGAAAGACCATGGCTGCAGATTGATTTCATTAGAATACTTCCTATGAAACTGTATAAAAGAAAAAAATCTAGTCTCTTGCATTAATCTCAATTAATTACAAATGATAATACAAGACACTTAATCATTATTTTTCTTCTATATTCCTTAAAAAATTGCTGCCATGTTTTCACAAAATAACCTTTCACTAGTTTTTGATAATTTATGTTTATTTTTCCTCCTACAGCAGTAAAAGTAACACATCCAAAGTCGCACTGGGCCTCTCTCAGACTCAGTATCCCAAAACTGTAAAGTGAGAAGATCTGTAGGGATTTTCCCAACTCTAAAATTCTACAAGTTAAAGACCTCTTTCTTAAAAAGCAAGCTTTTTATCTACGTTGAACAAAATGAGTTGACTACTGGACTTTGAATTGAGCAACATGAAAGTGTTACTCAAAAGTCAGGTTACACATTATCTATTTCTCTTTAATAAATAAAATGTATTAAATCCCTAAATTTAACAAGTGTATGTTAAACTTTATTAAGTATTGCTTACTATGAAGAGGACTGCTCTCTGCCAAGATAACCAGAAACCAAATTCCTAGGATGCTAGAGCTAAGAGGGCTAGTGGATGTCCTCTAGGCCAATTCTCTTCCCTGACAGACACAGAAACTGAGTCACTGAGAGTGACAATGTTTCCCAAGCACCTGCAAGCAGCAGGACCACCAATGGTTTTCTCTTCCACTTCAGCAAGCTGCTTCAATCACTATATGGCATAGAATGAATCTCTACATCAGTAAACAAAGGAATGGAAGAAGGAATGGAAAAAGAATGGAATTCCATTATCAGGTCACTAAATAATCTAGAGTCCAATTTTTCTTTTTTTAATGTAAAGACCTTATGTTCAGAAACTTACATTCCAAAGTATAAGTAAAACTATGTCCATATGCAGATATGTCTTCTCCTATGTGCATCTTAACAAACAAAAAAATCTATCATCAACCCCCAGAAAACAAAAAGTGAAATTAAAAGAATAGAGTAAATCTGAATTGTATATTTTCATTCCTTCTAAAAGGATTAAATAACAGAATTCTAAATGGTTTGTTTGTACTTTCCATGCAATATGTAGATTAACCATGAAATTCTGTTTGGGACACTTTGACATCTGTTTTCGGTGCATTACAATGAAATCTGGGGACTTGATACATACATTTGCTGTAATAAAACTGTCACTAATCAGTGTTTTCCAAAATATTGCCCATAACTATTACTATTCAGTAGTCTCATTTGCATGATCTAATATTGTTGCTACATCATGTTTTTCCCTGACAATGTGTTAGCTAGTCCCAGGCACATGGTCGAAAATGGCTGCAAACCACTCAATAATCCCAGCGTTTCCATAGTACTCTGTATATACACATGCAATCTGTTCTAGAATTGAACAAACACTTCATCCTTCATGAAATATTTTCTCTGTAACTGGAACACCCAAGGTTGAATCCACATCCCTGAGTATGAAAAACTCAACAACAATAAAGAAGCCCACAGTGAGGAAGAAATTATGTCTCATGGGCCTTCCACAACAAGAGATGCAAACATAATCCTTACTCAGAAGTCCCTTCAACAAATCTGTAATGATGCTTTCTGAACAATAAGTGCAGAGTCTATCATTAACTTAGACCATTTCTATGAACTAAAGAACAAGACTGGACTAGACTTTAAGATGGAGTCTACTCCCTTTCTTTAGGATCAACAGCCTTATCAATGACAGATACCAAGAGCCACAAGTTCACAACGAGTTAACACAAACTCCTGGATATTACATTGAAAAACTGTTTCTGTTTCATACTGTATATATCTGGTGCGTCACGTACAAAATATGGATCTCAGGGGAAAAGTAAGTCTGACAGCCCAAATACTGTATTCACCAAAAAACAAAACCTTACTAAAAACAATTTGTCTACCTATGTTGATTCTAAATGAATTCCATATCTTATCAGTACTTGGCATTATATTCACATTGCTCAACAGTCCAATATAATTTCATTTTGTCCTCCCATGAACTCATCTTAAACCCAAAATATGTTTCTCCATGCACATGTTTTATATTATGCGAATGTTGGATACAAAAAGCAGATTAATTGTAGGCCCTAATGCTGTGTTAGTACTAAGAAGTCATTCCAAATGTTCCAAAAGGGATTAATGTAGTATAACAAGTCTATTTAATTATTGTAAGACCAGTGATCCTCATATTACTATAAGCAGCTTTTCCCTTATTTGGAGACTGTAAATAGAACAGAAATTGTTACATGATAACTTTAAGTCATATCCTAAAATGTTGATGCTTTACCATCAGGAATAAAGAAATATGCAAGCATTTCTGAGAGGCTATGAAAGGCAACTAGTATTTAAGAATCACGTATATGCTCCCATTTTAAGAGAACATCAACTTTAAATCGTAAGTGTAAGCAAAGGTTTTCAAATACATTAGAAAGACATAATACCAAATCCTTCTGCCATCAACAGCAATCCCAGTTTACATATGTTTAAAAACTGTGGCTGCACTTTGTTTCATGTATATGGTTTTCAATTTTTGTGTATCCCATGAACAGAATTGCTACTAAACACCAGCGTGTTATCAAAAAGAAAATGAATGCCACAGATTATTAAAAAATTATGTGCCAGAATCCAAACAAGCTAATCAATGCACTGATTCTGCTTTCTGTACACCCTAGTTACCCTTTAACTAATGGACAAACAGTGAAATAACTTTTCCTATTAACTCCTGGCTAGAACGCCTAGGTATATGACACACTTATTATAAAGTGCTCCATATAAAAATATCATGCCTTTTTACACTGCATCAATGTGACACATGATTTAAATTCTCCCAGTAGGGATTGTGGATATGGACTAATCTCTCCACTTTCCAAACCTCCTGTGCAAAGTGAGGGGTACAATTCACTGGCCGTAGAGAAACAAGCACCAAAACTAGTTCCTCCAAGGATCCATGACCACATGAACCCAACCAACCAGAGCTACTGAAGTCAAACACTGTGATCCCAAATCACAGTTTCGTAAGAAGTAAATGTTTTAACCATTTTCCATTTGGTTTCCAGTTGTTCTTAGCAAAAGTGAAGTCAATTTGAGTAATAAATATTAACTTATTTCCTACAGAGCTCATTTAATTATTTAATTTTCTTAACACCATAGAAAAGGAGGAATGGGAAAGAGTGACTTAAAGGAGAAAATTAAATGGCAATAAAATCAAAACGATTCATGCAACTGATAAAACGGTTTGAGGGTTTGTTGTTTTTTTTTTTTTTTTTTTTTTTGAGACAAAGGGTCATTTTTAAATATGATACTTTCAGACTTTAAAAAGAGACGAAAAACCAGCAGCATGCTTTTTTAAGAACAATCCAGTTGGCCAGGCACCGTAGCTTACACCTGTAATCCCAGCACTTTGGGAGGCCGAGGCGGAAGATCACGAGGTCAGGAGATCGAAATCATCCTGGCTAACACAGTGAAACCCTGTCTCCAGTAAAAATACAAAAAAAAATTATCCGGGCATGGTGGCGGGCGCCTGTAGTTCCAGCTACTCGGCAGGCTGGGGCAGAAGAATGGCGTGAACCTGGCAAGCGGAGTTTGCAGTGAGATTGGGTCTCAAAAAAAAAAAAAAGCATAATCCCTTCAAGCCACATCATCATCATTTCTACCCAAACAAATCTAAAACATAGGTGTAGTTCTCCCAAATGTGGGCAATTTAATTTTTTTGTATATGACAGTTTTACACTTTCATTAGAGTCCAGTGAATTACAAGTACTTGATAGGACACCCTTTATCCACACCAACGCTGAGTTATTTATTCAGAGAGCCACTAATAAAATTATTTTATTCCTTCCCTTCAAAAATATACCTACATTCATCAATAAATTTATTCTTTAGTAAATCTGAGATAAAAAATCTTCTAAAACCATACAATCATTCCAATTTAAATTGGTTTTAAAACTACACACAACTAGCTAACGTCATGTGTCTATACAAAGAGTTTTCACTAATAGGTATTTACACACACTGCTGTGAGCAGGACTTTGATTTTCTCTTTGGTATGTCTTGCTACCTGAGATAAATATGAACTAAATGATGACCGTCTGCTTCATATCCAGTCATTCCTTTTTTTCACTACTGGATAGTTTCTCTGGCAGTCTACATTATGCTATTTTCCTTCATATATAGTAGTAATTATTATTATTAACATTATTGCTTTTTCTTACATGAACTATTTCATTTAATCCTAAAGCTGCACAGTGAAGTAGGCATTTTAATCCTCGATTTACAAAACAGAAAAGCAAAGCGCACGGAGCTTAAGTGACTTGACCAAGGTCAAAAAGCAGATAAATGGCAGAGCCAAGACTAGAACCCAAAATGTCAAATTCTATGCACATGATTTTTGTTACAAAATGAATGTTTGGGTCTTCCCCAAATTCCTATGTTGAAATTCTAACCCCCAATCTGATGGTATTAGGAGGTGGGGCCTTTGGTTGATAATTAGGTCATGAGATTGGAGCTTTCATAAATGTGATTAGTGTCCTTATAAAAGGGATCCCAGAGAACTCTCACTCTTTTGCTGCATGTACAGAAACAAGGAAAAGTTGGCACTCTGCCACCCGGAAGACAGCCCTCACTGGAACTCGACTGTGCTGGCATTCTGATCCTGGGCTTCCAGCTTCCAGAACTGTGAGAAATAAGTTTTAGTGTCTGTAAGTCACACGGTTTATGCTATTTTGTTATAGTGGCCTGAACTAAGACATTTTCTGTGCTCTACAAAAACGGAAAAGGCAGAAGTGAGATATGCTCAACTTCTTAAGCAATTCAAAATTCAAAGGATGACAGAATACTTAAATTTGCACAGTATTTACTCTTCAGTCTAAGAATAAGCCATCTTTTTTAAGTAATTCCTGCAAGATCTAAGACCCGCCTTTCTCTTTTTCTTCTAACTTCACTTCTCCTCAACTCCCTACAACACATGTGTGCATGCGCACACCCCCAGCTCCCTGCCCACACACACACACAAGTTGGACAACACGTAAGTTGGACTAGGAACTTTAACTCAACAGGTGAGATCACCTTAAAATTATTTCGATGTAGGAACTGAGGTAGATGTCTGGAGAAAACTAAAGATATTTTTAAATCCTCTGGGCTAGTTGCTGTTCTCATATCATAGTCCCACTGTCATCTGACCCCTTAGCCCACTAACCACATCTAAAGCCAACTCCACATTGGTGCTGCCCCTGAGGATGCTGATGAACCAGCAGAAAGGCATAAGAGATGTTTTCTACTCTAGACTCGTTTTTACAGGAGAAGAGAGAAAAACTGAGGCCATGGACTAAAATCAGATTCAGAGCATTTCATTCAACCTTCCTCCTCTGACCCCTATGATTCTGGATTATCAACATGATTCATGCTGAAAAAGCATTTAAATTCCTTGATCTTATGAACATTTCTAGGGGAAAAATAGTTTAAAACACAACAGTAACAAACAAACAAACCAGAAAGAAAGAAAAGAAAGCCTCTCACCTGCTATTTTCAGATATTTTTTAGATAGGAATACAGAAATCTACTGCTTTTTTCCAAGGTTCTAGTGCCTGTAGCACACTGTCTCTCATCTGTCAGTGTATCTACACACATGTATAAACAGTACGCAACACGCAAGTAAGGAAATGTACATTTTAACTTAAACTTCCTTTTTTCCTCTAATAATTTAAAAATAAAATGTAACAGCTTGGATTTTAAATATTTAATCTGGCAAATATAGGAAAAATCATGAACTATAATGTCATATTTGGCAAAGAAGAGTTTGGTAGGATAAAAATATCTGTGTTTTAACATTTTAGAAGGCTTTTCCAGTATTTTAAAAATAAAATTATTTCACTGCTTCAGAAGAGGAGAACGGAGGTAAAATTCGCTATTTTTGCACATGAGGTTTTCACGAAGAGTAGGAAAAAAAACAATTTTTGTATTCATTAAAATAAATAGTTAATTTTACATGCTGGCAAAAGTCCCCACAGAAATAAAATCTTCATATTTACTAATGGTTCTCTACTATGTCATGAAATTTAGCTATTTAAGTCACAAAAGATAGGATTCCCTTAAAACTGTAACATAAGATGGTATACATAGAGTTACAACATTACTCATTTGTAAAAAAAAAATTTTGGTTTTATCCTAAATGTTTAGTATATAGATTTTTTCAGTACTAGTCAAAGATTCATAGTGTTAGGTTCAAAAGTCAGTTGTTTTCACATTGGTAACTAAAAGCATAACTAAATTTCACAATTTTACCTCATATTATGACAATAAAATATTTTTATTGTAGCAGCTGAAAATGCCAAAAAGTAATTATTAAAGAAACCATAAATACAAAAAGCTGAAAAGTCAACCTCAGAAGAGTGTGGAAAAGGAAATTGTGATACACACCATCATAAAACACAGAAACTGAAAATCTAAGCAGAAAAGATCTAAATCCCTCCAAATGCCAGAATACTATGCCCACCTCTTGTAGCAAGGAGGGCTGCAAATTTGTCCCCATCACTGTCAGCAAACAAAAGAAAGTCACTTCTACAGCCAGACCACGTCAAACAGAAGATGTAGCTACTGCAGAGGGACGCCTTGAATCCACTGGTGTGTAAAGTAAGGGCTTCGGCCTTTTTGTCAGCTATTACCATTAAAGAATAAGAGGAAACAGTGACATTATTACACAATAGAAAGGTCAAACAGCTTGCAGCCATTTCATGACCCAAACAAGTCAAGGTCAAGGGATTCAGGTAGCAACTTAGCCAGGGCATAAGTTACAGCGCAAATGAATTGTTTTAACACATCAGCTTTGGTCAATTAAACCTAACAAGGCAAGTTGCATCACGTAGCAGGGTTCCTGACACCAAGGCCAGAAGCTGAGACCGACCTCATAAAACAAGGCTTTTAACATAGCATAGCAAATTTAAGGTAATCCATCCAGAAACTGCAGATGTCAGAATAATAAAATACAAGTTGTCCTACGAAGGAACACTTTTTACACTTTAGAATTCACTAATAGAGGGGTATAGACTTCATACTGACATGTTATTAGCATAGGCATAAATGTAATCCCCTGCTCACATGAATTACAGAATACACCCTACTTCAAAGAACTTTTTTTTAATATCTGTACTTATGATTAGACTTTTGTCCCAAGCTCTACCATTCCCTGTTAGCACCAAAACATTTCTCCATGTATTTTTTTCAAAATGAGTATGAAAAATCAGGTTTCTTAAAAAAACAGTTCATCTTCATTCAGCATGAGAATATATATGTCACTTACTATTAATGGATGCTTGTTAAATGCTTTTATGTAGTTTTATGAGAGACATGTATTTCAAAATTCAATGAATACTATTTATTAAGCTGACTATTTTGAGAAATAGACTATTTTGAATGGAGTCGAAGCTAACTAAAATTTTAAAACTGCGCGTATTTAGCATGAAATAATTCTTTTCTTAAAGGTAATTCTTATTTTATTTCACACTTGTTTAAACAAATTCCATTTTCAACTGGTTTATGCTTCCTCAATAACTTACTGCATGTTCTGAACTGCCTTTAAAATAGGATTCTGAAAATACACAACCTCCAGGCAACTTTTGATAGTAAAATTACTTCATCCATCACCCCATATTTTTAATTATATAGTCCTTGTTCAGAGTTCTTTAATTTGTCAGTGATTCATCAATGCTGTCCTGTTTAAGCTATCATCATAAACAGAATATGTGTATCTAAGTGTTTTATTATAAACAATGTACTTATGCATGTAATCATCTGCTTTCCCATTTTTGAACAATTAAATTTTGAAGATTTTTTTTAAATGTGTGGCTTTCAATTCAGCCTCAAGGATTTTCCACCTCATTGGTTAGCCATTTCTTCCAATTTTCTGAATAATATAGCAACCAAAAAGCCCAACCATTCAAGTCCTATTAGTCTCACATCCTCTAACGTTCAATCTAATACAAGCTAATCCCACAGACTCACTCCTTACTGCACGCACTTAGTTTTCACAAGTTCTCTGCAGTTTGACGATTTATTCTCTATGTCAAATTCTAACAACTAAATTCGGTTAAATTAACCGCATCACATAATTAGAGTTCAAGGTCCTAAGAATTTACTTTAAAATGAGACGACATACCACGTTGCCAAAGAAAAGTGAGCATGATCAGAAGGAAGCGTCTCTTCTTGCCACGCTTGGCACTGGGGCATGCGGCCGTAATAACTGAAGTTTCCGATCGCATAACCACTAGTCCTTGAGATTTCTAAAATTATTCTTCCTTCACAAGGATGGAGGGAAAAAGGCTGGAAAACTTGCTTTGAACATTATGTTGGCTAATCATTTGCTCCACCATAGCACATACATAGGAAAACCCCTTAAGTGTCGCAAGTTTTACTTTCATCAACTTCAAACTGGAAAATGCTATTCTTTCATAAACCAAAGAAAAACATTTACCCAGAAGCTAGTTTCAGAGCCAGGGATCGCCTTTGCCCATAATTTTCAGGTATTTAATAATTGACCATTTTAATGAGTGTTTCATATGCTCTTTGCACTCTTTGCAAACTTGGAGCTTCAAACAAAGCAATAACTACTTCTTTGATTATAAGTCCATTATCAAGTAAGCCACCATGATAACAGAAATGAAAACTAACTTATCTCAATTTTTAAGAAATCCTGTGAATTCTGACATAAACTCCAGTTGGGTCCCTCTCTCTTCAGGTGCTGAAGTTCTAACTGGCCAGCAGTGATGGCAAGACTGCTAGTGTTAGAAAGCACAGTTTTATATAGCCTACCAGTCTAGTTTTTCACTTTAATCTGGTTGAATGAAAGCTTATAAGGAGGAAGACCTTACTAAACTGAGTATCTTGGACTGTTGTTTCAAATTTTAAGTGTCAAATTCAAAAGGAAAAGGTTAATGGAGGATTATAACTTTAACTTCCTTGTGACTGCTTCTTCCTAAATTCCAAATTTAGGGAAAAACAAGTAAGTAAATGAAAAATCCTACCAAATCAATTACAAATCTTTATGCTTGGAAGTGCTTCTTAGGTACCACTTTAGAAAACAGTAACTTTAAAGAATTAAAGCTGTAGCAATAGGTGGCCTCGCTAAATGGCTCCTACCCAGCTGTAAGTATCCAGGCACAGACACTGTAACTGTGCCTATCAGGAAGGCATTCTTCAGGAGACCTGACCATCACTCCTGTCACTGCAATGCATAGTCCTCTCCAATTACCATGATTCTCGAACAATGCATATTATTTTGGTTCTTACAAATATGGAGATATTTGGAATTATTTTACCACACAAGAGACACTGTGCACTAAATTTGTAAATCCAAATACATAATCTAAATATTTTTCATTACAAAATTTGTAGTGCTGTATAAACAGGGTGGGGAGAAGATGCCTAATGCTGTCGGTAGAATATTTTACCAACCTTTGCTGCCTCCAGAAAGTGGGGTACTATATATTTTTAAATATTTGAAAATCATAATTGATGTAACAAATAAGCATCCCATCCTTTGCTCCCTCTCTCCTTCTCTCCCCCCATACTTCCCTTTGAAAAATGAGATCATATTAACAGCAATGCAAGAGCTTAGTTTGCCGTATCGGAACACAGATGCCAAGCTTCCCCAGCTGGCAACTGGGGCCTCAGAGTTTAACTCTTAAATTGTCTGCTAAAGCTGTATTGTGGCAGGACTTCATGGCATAGAGGGTGAACTTCTGGTCGGAGACTGTGTTTTCTTATCAGTGAGAAGATTGTTAAGTATCTTATCTCACAATATATGTTCCCACGAAGGTCTCATTAAGCCTAGGAGCAAGACGTGCCAATAAGAGCCCTTCTTTATCTTGTGAATTGTGTATGAGCCAGAATGCAAACAAATGTGCACTAGAGTTCACAAGTTCAGTCAAGGACAAGTTGCTAGATGGGAAAAATTAACAGTGCTCCCCTAAATCAAACATGCATACCAAGTATTTCTCCTACACACAAACTTTTATGCTCCCAGAGCATTTCACAATGCAGACACACCAAATCATCCTAGAGAGCAGCCTCATTTTAATCAATTATGAAAGCTTATTTTTTCCCATAATGGGAAATACCTGCAAATCAAGTGAAATCTGTTAAAATGTTAAAATATACTGCCAACTTGCAAACAATTATCTACTTAAGCTTTTCATAAAGAAATAATTGTTACCCAAAAGGATTCTGAAATTCAGTAACTGTAGGAAGAAAATAATTCTTAGCATTTGCTTCCTCACTAATGATATGTGACAACCAGGCAGGCTTCTATTTCAAATACAATAATAATGATTACGACTTCCCCTGTAAACAAGTCACATTTTTCACAACTTGAAAAGGTACTTCAATTATTATAACATTTAACAATAAAGCAACAAAAGTGGCCATCCAACAACAGATCATAATTTTAAGGGTTCAACAAGGCAAAAGGAAACTACTTTTTCAGGATAGCAATCATGTTTAATAAGAGTGCAAAGTACAGTCCAAAACTCAGTTAGGCTGACTCATTGTAAACTCTAATCTGTTATATACATGACAACAGTTACTATCTCTCAAGACCTTTAAATGTCTTGGGGTGTTGTGACCTCTCTCTTCAAAATGCTTTCCTGCCCCAGAGAAAGGCCAATCCCACTCCCGCCCCCCCACTCTCACCACCACCACCACCCCCTTCCTTTTTTCCCCTTCAGACAGGACACAGTCTGGCAACTCAAGGCCTCCCATAGGCCAGACTTCCTTCTGTGCAGCCCTTTGGGTAGAACTGCTAATCCTTCTTATTAATTAACAAGATAATGGTGGTTAACTGAAAAACAATATTAATGCTAACTATCTAGGAAACTTTAACCAAAATTATTCTAGCCTTCTGGTTGATTTTCCCAGTGTATAAAATTGTGCACTGAAAATTTCGTAACATTGTGATACAGGATTGAGAAATTCCAGAATAACTGATTTTATATCAGACCTTAACGCATAGGTCTCCTCTTTAAAGTTTTCTCTCTCTCTCTCTCTCTTTTTTTAAACATGTATTCTGTTATGCATTTCTAAATAGAGAGGAAAAATGAAGTCCTCTCAAAATGTTACTATAAAATTTGCAAGAGTGTAAAGTGAGGGAACTAGAAATTGCATAACAAATAAGCAGAGATGTGACTGAGAGCAACAGTCAGTCATAATGAATGCATTACATATCATTACGTTAGGTTTGTCCTCCACACACTTGTCATAGCACACCCTGCATCCTATAGGACACTTACATCCCAGGAAGGTGTGTTGTGCAAGGCTTGCCTGGTTTTTGTTTGGTTTTGTTTTTGCTTTGCTTTCCTGAATGCAATAACAAAGACAATATGGGGAATAGGTACCACCTGCCCAAGAATCATTGGACATCTTTAATATCTTTGGGAAAATAGATACCATTTAGAGCTATTTTTTCTTTAATCTGTCATAATTTTTTTAGACAAAACCTAAAAAAAGGAAGAGTTTTATATTAGCTAAGATTTGCTGCAGCAAACAAGCAAGCAGCTTTCATTCAGGGATTGTCAAAAACTTTCCAGTGTGCCCACTGCAATGCGGATGCCAACCAACGAATCAAAGGCATTCAGCAACTAGACAAAGAGGGTCTGATGCCAACCTCGGTGCCACTGGCAACCATTATTGGCATCAAACACAGTGTCTGCCTTTTTTTTCCCCCTCGCCTGGCACTTCACAAACAAAATGGCGGTTCTTGTAGCAACGAAACAGCCGAAGCGCAGCCCCTGAATCAATAACATCAAATGATTTTATGGATTTAAACGCAGTTACTCCCAAATGATGTGTACATTTGAGGTGAAGTGCAGGGGGACATTGAATTTTATAAACAACTATACTGAACATCAGCCTTTGCTAATATAAGGAAATAGCAAAATGGACTGAATTGCGGTCAACCAGACTATATGCATAGTAGCCGAATAACAAAGAGATTAAGCTTTAAAGAAAATACTGCCTCATGGCCATGTAATGCAAAAGTCTA
The DNA here is from genome assembly GCF_002776525.5 of Piliocolobus tephrosceles. NCBI lineage: Eukaryota > Metazoa > Chordata > Mammalia > Primates > Cercopithecidae > Piliocolobus > Piliocolobus tephrosceles. Next base: position 65,621,063 of record NC_045447.1, on the reverse strand, counting down.
ATGAACTATGTATCAAAAATGATTTCAAAAAGCGTAAATGTTTCCCCACACCATATCAGAGGCAGATGTAGCACTATAGCTTGTGTCAAAGCTCTAGTAACTCTTCCCACATTTCAGAAAGATGAGGCTGCTGGGCATGAAGAAGGAAAAAAAAGTGTGGGGTGAACCAAAAGAGAAAGAGGGAAAAAGAAAAGCATAGAAAGTTGGTCAACAATGAAACTTTAGTACATGATGGTCTTTATTTCATCTTCCAGAAGAGATGAAGTATGTGATCTTGTATAAATAACCAAGAGGACTATTGACATTTCTAGATCTGGAAATTGTCAATATATTGTAACATCACTCCACACTGCAATGCGGATGCCAACTAACAAATCACAGGCATCCTGAGCTAAACAAAGAGGGTCTGATGCCAATCCTGGTGCCAGTGGCAACCATCTTTGGCATTCTCTCTGTTCTTTCTCATGTTTTTCTCCCAGTCATTTAGAAGTGGGGAGAGAGAAAACGGGGGAAATGTAATTTTGTTGCTCTTTCTGTTGCAAACATTACATTTCTCTTTTCTGATTTTTTCTTTCATGTTTTCATTCATACTTCTTTACCTGATTTATAAAACAGACTTAGGTGAGTTACCATGTCCTTAGAAGAGAAATAAAAAGTCATCACTCGCAATATGCAGCCCTCTGACTGACTAGAGAATTATCTTTTAAAATCTGCCTTCTTTAATCAATTGCACTACAAAATGACATAACTAACCTACACTTGACAAGGAAAAATATATAAATTTTGAAAAGAGGAAAACACAAAAGCATCCTGACGTGAGTTTTCCAAAGAACCAACAGATGCTAAGAGAAGATGATGCACTGGCAGGTAGCAGAGGATACAAGTTAGATGCACAAGATAAAATAATGAAAAGTTCTTACAATAGAGATAGTTGAACCAACAACAACAAAATAAATGTTTTATCTAAAAACATGGTCTCTAAGACTTGCTTAAAACTTTTTGATTATCATGACCAGTGGTGAAACACGGAAGGCATTTATGCATTTTTTCTTTTTTCAATCTATCTTTACAAATCTTTATTGTCAGTTCATCAAAATTAAGAGATCTGGCTGCCTGCCCCAGGAGTAAATGTGCATGCAGGCAGGCACACCTCAAAACCTAGCCTTCAAGCAACTTAAAATGTGAGCAGTAGTGAAGTTGTTGCAAATCTTCCCTCCCTGCACTAAAAAGTTACATGACCCACTTTTTGAAATTTTACTTCCGTCCTTGACTTTCACAACACAGTTAAAACTCATTTATAGTCAATCCAACACATATATACAGCCCACCTTAAAGTGTCACCTCCTAGACATCTGTCAATCAAATAATTGTCATGTGTTACTGAGTTTTATTTTAGGACACATGGGAGAAAAATATTATTTTCCCCAAACCTTCATTATTTGGACTGTAATTCTTAAATGCATGGAAATATTAAAGACAATGTTTCATTTTTTCAGGAACAGGTAATATTTCTAAATGGGCAATGTCCAACACCATTATTTAAAATCAGACTAAAAATTCTAAAATGACACTTAAGCATATCTCCAAAGCTACAAGAAAATCAAGCCAAAAAGCACATAGTGAGTACCTAGAATTCAGAGTCAAAAAAGTAATTTTGATTTTTTTGAATAATAAAACTCATAGCAATGTATTAAGTCTCACATTTATATAATGAACATCAGATAACAGTCTGTCACCTGGCTATCTGCAGGCCATTTCTCTTCCCATCAGGCCAAGTTTGGAAATGACCCACCATCTGTGACAGCTCAAACTTCAGTCTACTTTTGGTATGCTACTTTGTAAAATGATTGTTTTACTATGGATTGTTGCTAATGCAAGGACATCTATATCTTGATGCATTTATTTGAAGAAAAGAAATTCTTACCTACTTAAGGAAAATATATTAAGAAAAATAAAAATAAACATTTCATTAACTGAAGTATTCAGTAATAACATCATCTTTTTTAATTATTTAGGCAACATTTATACCACTCTCCTTATCAGGTATTTTAAATAATAGGTATGGTATGCGGTTTCTGTATTCTTTTTGAAATTTATTTTAAACCAGTGTAACCAGTCCACTTTCTATTTTTGTTCTGTAGGTAGCGCTGCGACTTTCCTCCTCGGTAAGTTTTATGAATTTACATACAAGTAAACTAACATTATTAAGTGTTCCCAAATAACTCTGGGAACATATTATAAATAATTTAAATAATAACTCAATTCTATTTAGTTGACAGTGAATACTGCACAATCAAAAGTGATGATAGAAATATTAAAATTAAGTAAATCTAGGTCTACGTAAGATATATTTTTTGATACTATCTATCTTAAGCATTTTGTAATAGTAAACATTAATTCTATTTTCAGTGCAATACCACTAAATTCATAAACAAAGTTCCTCTATCTCATTAATTAAAAAGATTAACACAAAAATTACTTAGAATGGTTTGACTATTCATAAATAAAGTTACATTTTCAAATCAGGAAAAGATTACTAGACTAGATGCAAAAATGTAGCCTACCACAGAAAGTATAGTGTAATGAACTATATTTGTTAGACTACCCTATGTCTTTGAAAAACAGTATTATTAGATACTTGAAAAAGCACCTCTTTGTAGTCTTTCTTAAGTATCCAAGCCTATCCAGGTATGAAAGCCCCGTGTCTATTTACATGGCTCGCACATGGCAGTGGACATGTGAGTGAAAGCGGACACCCTACTGTACCCAGAGAGGGTGGAGGATATCTAGGGGCCTTGAGAACCATCTAACTCAAGCCAGATACTCAGTCTACAGAGGTTTGTGTGCAGTGTTTGCCGTGCTAGAAAAAAGAACAATCTGCTCCTACCTTGCTCCTGCACGTAGTATGCCAAAAACAAATCAAGTTCCTTAACTGATACTGTGATATGATGTGGCTGGACACAAAGTGCTGGGTTTGTGCAATGTGGGGATTTCATGAGCCGCTCTCCATCGGTACTTTCCAAGGGGATGCCTTTGAACAGGATCACCATGACTAGATCCAGACGCCAGACTTTGTCTGCCTGTCGCAAGCAGTCGATTCTCCTAATCTTACCCTTCTGGTCAGGATTGGATAAGACACAGCACGGGTGCTTCTTGCCAGTCACGGTGAGCACAAAGTCCTCTCGATACTCCTGGCGAATATCTTTGCGCAGTTTGGCCAGGAGCCTGGATGCCCACTTCTGTTTGATTTCAGGCTTTTCACTGAGAAGCTCATCTTTGACTGCTCTTTCTTCATCCTTTGACATTCGCTTCTCATGCTTTTTAAAGTACTTGCGTTTTCGAGCCTGCAGGTTGAACCAAGTATAGGCAATTGCACGGACATGTGGAAGAAGTGCCTCGATGAATGGGTGAAATTCATCCTGCGAAAGACAGAGGGGTGAGGAAAAGATGTGCATAGTCAGTTTAATTTTAGAAGCTCAAAAAATAAGAAAATAAGACCACAATCCGTTTCCAATTCAGTACAAAAAGTTATACATGAAAATAACATTCTTTTCTTATTTAAAATTATCAAAATAACAGGACAAGAAGAAAGTAAAGTATGCCCAGCTGTCCCCTTTCCACCAAAATTCACAGGTCAATTCTCCCTCCTATAAAGAAAATAAGGTTTATATTTTATATTACACTCTGGCCCCATCCCCCTTGTTTCCACCCCAATGCCATGCATTCTACATTCTTTAAAATATATGCAACTAACTTAGGTGCTTGGCACCTAATATAATATTTCAATATTTGATTGACCAACTAACACTATGCAGTACCATTTTACAAAGAACACAGTGAGATTTTTTTTTTTTTTAATCGGAGCAGAGCTGTTCAGAAGGCAGGAGCGATGCCACAGTTCATTTCTCTTCTCTGTGGCACAGAAACACAAAGCATATAGATGCTCAGTGTAATGCCACACAGTTCCCGCTTTTGGAGCATGCTCTCAGCAAGAGGCTGCTGGTGGCACAAAGAGCATGCGCCATTAAACTTGATCCATTTTCTTATCAAACGTCCAACATTCCAACACTGAAACAGCACCATTCCAAGAGTAGTAACTAGAGAAACCGGTATACAGTGAAAGAAAGTGGGCAAAGGACATAGCTCGTCGTATCTGTGTCCTGAACACAAGGTTTCCATACTTTGAGCAGTGCATTCTCTCCCCACACTACCAACACCAGCTCCCAACACACACACATTTGCACTCTTGTGCTTTCTCACATACACTCTTGCATTTTTAAATAGAAGTTTTCAAACTTGAAAACAAAAATTACATGAATGTTCTTCCAGCAGCTTCCCTATAGAATATGCAGCCCCACAGAGTCCGTTAATTTGTTCACCGATCACATGAGTATAGCAATTATTCTAAACCTCTTAAAAATCAATCTGAGGTGAACAATGAAAAATGGCAACTTGGCACCAACTTTACATTCTTTGTGTCTCTGCATGCTGTGGTGGGGTGACACTAGGAGTGCACTGCTGGTCAGTTACTGCTTTTGTGGAATCTATACAATTCATTTGCCATGTAGATGAATTATCAGCTAGAACTGTGGGTGCATATATGCACGTGCATGTGAATTTGCAGGTACATAGATTATAGAGTACCTATCTTCTGAATTAAGTAGTTTACCTTTAGGCTCCTGCATTTTTCCTGCCTGTTTCATCCAAGCCTTTTTTTAAGAGACGGGATCAGTGAGTAATGGTGGATAATCTTTACCTACAGATATTTCAAGTCACTTCCCAGTGCAGTCAGTTTCATTACTTCCTGAATTAGGTAAAACCTGTCTTATAAGCTTAGGCCTATTACTGTTCAAAGAGAAAGAGCTTAACGTCCAGTGCATGCACACCGTATGTATGCAATAAGCCAAGATTTGAAGCAAATGAGAACTTCCACCACCACTTTTCTCATCATATTGACTATATTGTCAGCCCAACTACAAAATAACTCACTCTGATTGTATCCCAAGTTAGAATTTACATACTCGTGTTAATCATCCTGAACTATGTGGAATAAATTATGTTTAACAGAAGACTAACTAATTCCATTAGGTAAATATGATGAAAGTACAACTAATGACTCTTTAACAAAGAAGGTGTCAAAAAAAAATCCAATATAGAGATGAATGTATTTTTAAGAAGAAATTCAAAGTTTTAATGCTACAGACTGCAACATGTTAGCTGTTTGCACTTCAGATATGGAAGGAGTACGTGTCCCATCCAATCAATAATGTAGTTATCAAAAGTGTTCTAACATTGCTGTAAGTGTTCCTTCACCAGAATAAGTATGAATCAAAATTTTATAACAATACAGAATGCTGATGATTACATCACAGCATGAGGCATAACCAAATGCCATAGAGGAAATCATTAAACCGATCAGTAGTTTCCAGCAGAGATTTGAACAATTCAGTTACTATTCAAGCACATTAAACTAGGCCATGGAAAGAGTTAAACCACAATCTGTTCTTTGTGTGGGAAGGCAGCCCTGCTCACAGCAACCACATCCCATGATAAGACCTCCCTATCTCCATACACTTTCTGATGCCATGCTTTTAGCTTTCACTGTAACTACAAAAACTTTTGTTTATCCCCTTTAGGAATATATGCAAAAGGAAAGCCTGCTCAAGGAAATGTGGACTTAAATGTGCTTTGGAAACTCGCTTCCTATAATCTTTTACTATGATTTATTGATATGACTAAAGAACACACATATATGCACCCATAAACTAAAACCTTGCGAATGTAAAGAGCACATGAGGTAGAGTGGGTGGGCTTTGCCTCACTCATTCTACTCTTGCCATGCTTTTAAAAATGTAATATTATTTTACAAATATTAAGCCATGTGGTAACACGTAAGTACTTACGTCCTTAAGTACTATGTTCAGTGACATTTCATGTTCTTATAAAGACATCAAACAGTTTTGATTAAATTTGTTTGTTTCAATATTTGATTATAAACATAATCTATCATGCAAGAAAGCTCAAAATTTTAATGAGTTATTTTAAACAACCAACATCCAAAATGAAGGTTGAATTTGAAAATTCTTAGCAAATGCACACAGTTTTTAAACGTTCCTTTGAGTCTGCTGTCAATGCTGCCAAATACTGTTTTAAAACATGCTTTTTTTGAGAAATAAAAGTAGTAAACTTTCTCAGGCTGCCAATTTGCCTTATGATAGTGTTTAGGGTTTCACTATTATGTGAATTCAAGTGAAGCACTTATTTGACAAGGGGACATATCCTCCAAAAATGACCGTAAATTGAGGTTTGCTATAAGTCACATACATTTCTGTATTAACATGCCTAAATGTCATCTCCCAAGTGTGACTGTTTCCTAATGCTGAGTAGCACTAGAGTCTTAAAGATTATATGTGACATGAATATGGAACATAGTAACTGTCCTGATACAAAAATGTTTTTTTAAAAGGTGATTAAGGTTTTCAAATATCCTAACTAGCAGTGGATTATTATAATAACATTAAGCAATTATAAAATTTTTTTCAAAAGCAAAACATGTAAGTGATTTAAAATCAAACAACTGTATACAAAAGTAATATGCAACTTTGCTCTTTCAGAATTTTTAGTAAAATGCATTGATGTTCAGCAATTCTCTTTTAAAACTTCCTTTAGTTGAACTAAATTGACAAAGTAAATAACAAAGTTACAAATTTCAGATATAAAAGTAAAGAGTCTTAATTCCACTAGGCATATTTATTTTTCTTCCATTTCCATGAAAGGAATGGATAATTAGACCAACATAGAGGTAGGAGAGTAAATACTAGGTGTTCTTGGCGCATTGCTATATAACAATAAATCATGCAAAAAAATGTACCTAAAGAACTTAAAAGCAATGAAAGAAAAATATATTTAATGCCATCATGTCAATTGAAAGTTATATTATTGACGGTTTACATTATTTTTAAACAAATATTAAATCATATATGATAGTTCTTAATTTTTCTTTTATATCTGATTTATACTGGTTTATAAATATTGGTTATTGATGTGCTGATTCTGTAGCATATCATTTTGCTAAACATAACATTTAATGGTAGGTCCTTTTAAATTAAGATTTTTTCTAAACCCTAGATACCTTATTGCAACAACTGAGATACTTTTAAAAGTTTATAACCAATTAAGAATGATACTCTATTTTGCAATTTACCTGTCCTGAGACATGCTGTGCTACATACAGCTACTAGGCTCTTGTGATACAAAACTATTGATCTGATACAAAAGTAACACTATTAATGTGGCCTCACTTTTACAACACCTACATTACCTGCAGTCACATGGAGCTTAGTGAAGTGAGAATTCTTAAGGTAAAATACCTTCCCTGATATAGGCCTTGTATACATAAGCCTAGATTTGTATTATTAAAATAGTAGAGGATATTAGTCATCACAAGTTATTGTTGTTAAGTATGTATCTTTGAATACTAATGTGATAGCTGAATGATTATGCTGTATATGATCCCAACATTCCATATGTCTCAATGCGGCAATATTATTTTTAACTTACACAAATTAAGATAAAACTAGTGAGTTTTCAATACATATTTGGAGAGACTAAAAATGCAATGTAATTGCTAGCAATGTTTCTGAAAAGCTGATGCTAGAAATATAGAGAAATGCAAAATTATTCAGTCTTTTACAGGTGAGAATAAGTGATGCTATACTCTGTAAGTGAAAATCTTGCTTTGATTTGTTTTACTTGATCACGGTGTAAAAATTATATCAAGTTAACATAGCTTATCAGAAAGAGAGAAAAATATATCCGGTTGATGGGTAATATTAATGGTAACTTTTACAACTAAAGGCAATTCGTTATACCTCAAACAGTTTCATCATATTTACTGGCTATTATCATTCATGGTTTTTAAAATACAAATAGCTCAGCAACTCATTTTTCCAGTTTTGTTAAATTAAAGTGCATGTTTACTTGCTGAAAATAGCCATATCTAAGTTAATCATACTCAGATGCCAAACAAAATATAAACAATAAAAAATGTGTCAGCCAAAAAGCTACAGGACTGTATCCAATCACTGAATAAGCCTTATCATTGTTTTCATCTTCATTCACAATTTATGAATGCCTCAGTCCTTTTGAATCACAATGGCTTCTAATTGTCATACAATTGAAATCTTAATTATTTGTCCATTAAAAAATGCATCATCGTGATATTAGGTATTTTTAAAATTTTAACACGCCCAAGACTAGCTGACACTTCTTTATATTATTAGTTTTTATGGCAATGTCAAAGAAAATGGTTATCAATTACCAACGGTGACACATCTTCCTAAAAGCTGAAATAAGCTGCCCTATACCTTTAGAGGTTTAAAATACTGCCTCAAATAACAGTTCCGGGCTAAGATATTTTAGCTACTTTGTCAGTTGTTAGTTTCCTGGGCAGCGAGGAAAACTGCCCCCAGGTAAGTCTGTTCGGTCTCGCCACTTTTCTATTTGATCGTCTGGCTTAAAGTGATACAAATCGTGTTTTTAAAAAGTATAAAACCAGTGTTTTATTTCATAACATTATTCCTAAGGTCTTAGGACAATTTTCAAAGTAGAAAAAAATGACCTTAGTTTTACCAGCATTACTTAAAATGCCTTACGAGCTACGCCCAAATATCCTCAAATGAACAGGTTTCCACAAAATGAACACGTTCTAAAACTCCTTAACAATCACCAAGATCAACTAACTCGTGTCAACGTAAATACTGCCTTTGTGGTGCGGTCACTGGAAACTCCAAAGTGCAGCGGGTCACTATGGACCAGGGTTTCAGATCCCCAAATAAAGCAAAGGAATGGGTCCCCGGACCACAACCTCCGACTCGCTTCGTCGCCCGCCCACTGCCTGCAGCGGTGTCCAGCGGCGCCCACACAGACTCGAGCTACAGTCCCCTTGCCCAAGTTCACTGGCTGTTTTTAAAAGCTTAGTTCCCGTAAAGTCCTCCAAAGCCCGAGTCCACCTAAGTGCGCGAGCTGCCGAGTGGGGCTGCTGGCACCCCGGGCGGGGATGCCGCACCACAACGGGCACTTGGGGGGCCCGCACTGGGCCTCGCACTTACAGATCCCGGCCCTGCCCACCCCCGCAGGCCTTGCCCGGCCCAGCGCCCGCGCTCCGTGCCCAGGGCGCGGGGCTGGGAGCTCGCAGTGGCCGTGGGCGAGGGGCCGCTCTCCGGCTCCCACGCCGCCCCGCGACGGCTGCTGCAACTCCAGGCCACTTCTTCCAGGGACGCGGATGTGCGGAGGTTAACTCAAGCAGTTAATTGTCCGCAACAAAACAAAACAAAGGCATTTTGGGCCAGAGAGAAAGCTCGAGAAAGCGACCGAGACATGTACCTGAGTGAGACAGATGGGAGAATACATCATGACTTCGCCTTAAAACGCACTTTCCCGGAGATGCCCAAGAAAATCTTCGAGAAGCAAGAATTTCATCTATTCATTTTACAGTCATCTGAGCCCCGCGATGCGATCAATCAGGACGGGGCTCTGCGCTGGATCACCGCAACTTCACAACAAACCCAGTCCTCCTTAAATAGCCAAAGATTCAAGTTCACTCGGCGTGCTAGATTTCCAGGGGTGAAATCCAATCTACACTTTTAACCCTCTTGCAGTCCGAGCGCGCTGGCCGTGCTTGCCGAGGCCGCCGCCGCCGCCGGTGTTGGCTGCTTTTCGCCTGGGTTTGGGGATTTGTTTTCTATTTTGCAGTTGTTGTTGTTGTTGGGGGGTAGGGGGTGCGCGAAGGTTCGGTGTGGGTTGGATTGGGGTGGTGGTTGGTGGTAAAATGCTTTTTCAAAAGAGGCGGGGAGGGGGGCGCAGGAGGGCGGGTGGGCGGGAGGGAGAGCGGGGAGAATGTGTCACCGCGCTGGGAAAGTTCAAGGTTACAGCCCCAAGCACTGCAGCAGGATCCCGGAGTGGTGATCGCAGGCGAAACTTTGCCGCGAGCCGACCATGTGTGTGCGCGAGGGGCAGCGTGAGCGAGTGCGCGCGGGTGGCGGAGCGCGCGCGGGAGAGGGCCGGGGTGGGGGCGGGGTGGGGTGGGGGAGAAGAGAGAGGCCGGGGTGAGGGAGGGGGCGCGAGCGCTGATCTCCGGGGCGGAGGAGGCTCACGGCGCGTGGTCCCCGGCTGCAGCCGCCGCCCGCACCGGGTCTTCGGCGCCCGGCCGCCCGCCCGCCCACCTCGCCCCGCGTCTGACCCGGCCGAGCGTGGAGGCTGCTGTTGCCGCCGCTGCCCAGAGCCCAGGGGTATCAAAACGATCTCCTGAAAAATTCCAAACGATAAATCCCGCTCTCCCGCTCGGCTCCAAACTCCTCTCTTTTCTGCTCTGAGCTCTTTTTTTTCCCTCCCTCTCTTGCTTTCTTTCGTTGCAAAACTTGGAAGTTGAAAAATTCACCGGTTCCACCCTCTGGACCCCGCTCGAGCTCTCTCCAAATCAGACTTAAGGATTGTTTTATTATTTAATTACACAATCATCGCTTTACTCCTCCTCCTGCAAACGCGCATTCCTTTTGCACCAGCCTCTCCACACCCCCCGCCCCCCACCTTCCTCCTCCTCCTCCTCCTTCTCCTTCTCTCCCCCCCACCTCTCCCTCATTTGTTAAAGGTATCCTACCGGTGCCACAGAAACATGACTTTTTTTTTTTCCAAAATAGCTCTTCTTTCCGCTGCCCTCCCCACACCGGCACACACATACACACCCCCGAAAACCCGCCCTGGAAGAGGTATTTCGGTGCTCGCTGCGGACTCTTTAAGCCGCGGGAACATCCGAGTGGGAGAAGCACTGAACCGGTCTGAGCCCTAGAAAGGAACGAGTGGAAAATTCCCTCACACCCAGGCCGCCCCCGGGCCGGGGCGCCGACACTCGCACCCGGGGCGGGCTCAGTCCGCAGAGCCTGCGGCTGCAGAGAAGAGGGGAAAGCGGAGCAGGCGGGGGCCTGAGCGAACTTGGGCCCAAGTAGTTGGGGCGCGCCGGCGCGGACCTGGGGGGCGCGGCGCCCAGCCCCCGACGGCCCCGCCCGGAGTCCGGGTTCGCGGGTAGGGAGGGGGTGCGGGGTCGTCCCGGGTCTCCCCACCACAGGCCCGCGCCCGAGGCAGTCGCGGCGTGCGGCGCTTCGCCGCGGTTTGCCGCCCTCTTCGGGGGTGCCCCGTGCACGTGGCCTCGCTCTGAGCGGGAGGACCCGGCCGAGCAGCCGCCGCCTCCTGCTCCCTCCTCCTCCCAGCGCCAGGCTTCGCTCTCCTCCTCCTCCTCCTGCAGCCCCGCTGGCTGGCTCCCAATCCCCACCCCCCGGGGCCCGGGGCGCCGGCGGAAAGCGTCTCCCT
>NC_045447.1:65570852-65609299 GCF_002776525.5 Piliocolobus tephrosceles | reverse complement strand
CGCTGGGGGGTGGGGAGTTCGGGCGGCCGGGGAGGGGGTGCTGCTGGGGCTGGGGAAACAGGTAAAGTCGAGGAAATCGCGCGGACCCCTGCGAGTTAACCCTTTCGGCCACACGCTCTGGGAGCGGCCTCCCTGCGGTCCCCGCCCCTGCCCCGGCAAATCCTGGAGTCAGCGTTCTGACAACGTTAGTTTCCTTTGTGTGGGTCATTTCTTCTTTTTGAAAAGCTGGCATAAAGTTGGCAGTCTTTATGGATGAAAGAAATGAGGTGACAGGTTAATCCAGCAAATACTCATTTATCTCAGAAATTTTAGGCAACCTCATCTTACACACACGCACAAACCACCAGCACGAAAGCATCACTTTGTATCGCACATTACACTGCATCCCTTTTCTCACCCTCACCAGATTCTGAGGGGAGGAGGCGGGGAAGCTCTACTGATAATACCAGCTTTAACTACTGGAGTTTCCCTTTGAACAAATATTCAATTTAACTGGAGTTAATTTACCATAAAAGACATTCCCTTTGGCAGGAATGCACTAATGTCCTTGAACACACCTCTTTCAATGCCTGGACTCTCACAGAAGCCATTATTTCGGGGTCTCTTTAAAAATCGAGCGCCCATCTCTCCTTCTCTCCCTCCCTCCTTTCTTCCCTCCCTCCTCACCACACCACCCCCAGTGAAATCCTGGCACCCAGAGAGCACTCCTTTCAGCCTGAGAGCCCAGAACCAGCCGTTGTCCCCTGGCAAAAAGAGGCCCAGTGCTGAGCCCTGGGCAAGTGTCTCCCGACATCGCCACCCCTCCTCCCTTTATTAGTTTCCCTTCCCAACAGAAACCGTCTCCTTCTGCCACCAAAACTAGGTTGCATCCAAAAGTTTTTCACAAGCTTAAAAAAGAAAGAGGAAAAATTGACAAGTATTACACAGAAGAGCCCACAAAAGCTTCAGCAGCACCAGGGGCGAAGAAGCAGCGTCAGACCCAGGTAAGTCCCCAGAGAAGTGAAGATGTCTGGGGCCTCCCAGGCCCATCACTTAGGGGTTCAAATCTCTTTCCATTGCCCCACGTTTAAGGGTGCTTATGGCTGGTTGCACTTTGATGACCATGGAGGATGCTTGATAGTTTTTGTTTTTGATTTGTCTCTCAGAAAAAAAGAAAATGAGATGGGAGTATGGTGAGGTGAGGAAAACCAAAGAGGAATGAAGAGTGAGCAACAGAGACTTCCTGAAAAAGGTTTATGGGGGTGCTCAGTTTGTGTGGCTTTGACTGTCTTCTCAGGCCTTGCAGCTATGTGGAGAAGGGCTGACACCCCCCAAAACACTGCTTCTTGTCCAGCCAATGCCAAGGTCATTGCAGGCCTTCCCTGGAAGTACTCTAGGGAAGGGAATCCTTTGGAAAGAGGGGCTGGTGGATTTGGTTGCATGGGATACCTGGCTTCTCTTAGCATAACACTTGTCCACCGCCTTTGGTTTGAAAATCTCAATCTTTTAAATCTGAGGTAGAAGGAGGAACTGAGAAAGTGCATGTATTGTATTCACTTTCTCTTTTTTGTAGCATGTCTGTGTCGTGGTATTAAGAGTGGAAATATCTCTGAAAAGCTTCTGATAGTATCAAAGTGGGCCAAACACTTCTCAAACTTTGGTACTTACCACTCCTAAACTCCATTTCTCCCTCCTACACTCAGAGGGTTAAAAGCACTGGTGTGACAGGCCACTTTCATTCACCCCAAAACCTGGCTAAGGAGGTAAAGTGAATGATTCTCTCAGCAACAGGAAACTCTGTTATTTCATTATTCTTAAAGATTTCCTCACTAGATCTCCTTGCTACCTTATAAGGTGGGAAAAATAGTTTCATTTCTAACTAACAGAAAGTTTATTGATTTCTAAATAGAATGCCAGTGCTTCAGCTCACTGGATTTTTCAAAACCCAGTTGTATATTTGAAATAAGCAATGCTACCACATTTGAGCCTTTCACTACAGATCTCCAGAGAGGAGCTTGACATCTCAAGTATCTAATATTATTTTTCTTTTAACCATTGCCTTCCTAAAGAAACTGCAGCGACAGGTTGCAAATCCTGGGCAGTTTCATGAAAGATTTCTTGGAGCTTAACAAAGCTGTCATTTCCAATACACCCGATGACTTTTTTTTTTAGCTCTTGCATGTGATTTGCAAGAAGGTTCAACAGTTCTACACACCCTGGCTGCATTGCCAATACCAATATTTAAAAACTAAATACGAAAGAGACAGATGACCTCCTGACCCCAGAAAGCAGGCCTGCAAAACTGCAAGTATCTACTGCACCATGCCCAGGGATCTTTCCTTTTTCCAAATGAACCATAAAAATCATACATGTGTAGTCTGGAAAACACAAATTTATATCCAATAAGGAGAAACACCAAAAATCCACTCATAAATGCAGATATAAACAACCAACAAATATTGAAAGTGCCTGTACTTGATGAGAATTGCAAAATCAATTTAACCAGCTCAGGTAATCAAATTACTCAGCTCTTAAACTACGCCTGAGTACTACTACTACTGTCTACTACTCTTAAACAAAAAACAAAATCATACCCAGCCCTTAAACTACTATTGTCAAATTAGGGTAGTAATTTTTTCCCCACCAGAGAATTCACAACTGGTTAGTTTCCCCACCCCCATTGCTAGCCCTTTGCCTTTCACTGAAATGAATAAACAAATATTCTTGGACCTTTTTCTCCTCCTCTGGGAGCTGTTTGGTGTCCCCTGAGGACAAAAGTAAATGAGAAAAATGACGTTAATAATATCACTTCTGAAATGCCTCTACTCTACTCCACTGTTTAAAAAAAAAAAAAAAAAAGTGTCCCACTAAGTATGTCTATATTTCTAGCATATTTACCAGTTATAATACAGTTCTGATCTCAACACCACCTGGGCCAGATTCCTCCATTAAGGTTAGCTGGTTTTCACTTCTCAACAGAGATGAGGCCAGTTCATCAACAGAGATTCCCAACATTGGAAGACATTTGCTCCACAGATTACAGAGTCAGCAGTTGCCCTGTAACTTTTGCACGATGTATTTTAAACTTTGAAAATAGAGGTAATAGTTGCCTCACTTCATCCACAATGTTAACAAAGGAAAGGTTCCATATACTCCCTCACACAATGTCTCTTGTCTGCTGATATTGAGAGTTGCAGTTACTGCTCTTTTTCAAAACAGCTGACCTATAAAGTAAAACTATATGATCATTTTATTTCTACATGTAAACTGGCTTCTATTACCCATATACACATGCCTTGTAACATAGGAAAACAGATGGGTTTTTAAGACAGGTATAGAAAGCTCTGTCCAAAATGGCTAAGTAGTCTTTACATTCTGTATTAAGTATAAAAAGTGCATGGCAGAACAACTCAAACTTTCTGCACCCCTTTCTCTCATTTCTTCTTTAAAAACTGCATAACAATGCATAAACAACAGAATTTCAAAATCAAAACAATGCATAACAACAGAATTGTGCATTTTAATTTTCAAATTAAAATTTAAGAAACAATTACATAATTACAATGAAAAAATACAAACAACTGGGCCTAAACAAAATATATGTTCAGTAAACTTTATCTCTGAATGTATCTGAAATTTTAACTATACAAGCCAATGAATCTCAAAGCGGTAATATTATCAAATTGTGTAATGTCAAAAACTCCAAAAACAAAGTTACAGGTGTTCGTGACATCACATTCACTCAAAATTATGCTGCTGTTCAGTCTGACCGTATTAAAATTAACTGGATGCCTATGTCTGCTAAAGAATAAAAATTTATTTTGGACCTCAAACAATGAAACTGTCACCATTTATTATATGGAACACTCAGCTAATCAATTTCCTATTAAAATAGCTTTCAACAATACTTGGCTTTAAAATTCATCAGGGCCAGTAAAAACGTTTTCCCAGTGCACAAGAATGCAGTCCCAACCACCGATGATAATTACCGTTCTAATAATTTTATTGCCCAAGCACTTTTTCCTGTGTTCCTCATCACTTAGGCAGGAATCTGTAGTATATTGCATCAGTGAGTTGGAGTGCTTGACCTTTGCCCACATATGATTTAAGAGGGACTTTTCAGCGCTAGAGCTTTCTCCATCTCTCATACCATTAAATGAAAACATCAAACCTCAAATGTAAAACTGGAAACCACAGCATTTTGTGTTTCACAAACTCTTTGCAGTTTTTACTTAGGATGCTTAAAGGTCAGTTTCTTTGACTCACAGCGCTTTTCTTCATATCGTAAATGCACTGGAAAGTCACACTAATTCTGATTTTGATTAAATCTTGAACTCCTTAGTCATATACACACATACACTCTGCTTATTTACACGTGCATTCTTTTCTAACCACATAAGCACGCGTATGTGACTTTCTGGACTTATTCCATTTTAGGGCTGATTTAAATGTCTGTTCAAGTGTGGGATCAAAAGTTAACTTTTTCCCACCTATTGGAAGTTAAAGTTACAAGGATGGTGCTATAAGATCCATTCAAAGAAAGTCAGAGTTAATCTTGTGTATTTTGGCGCCTTTTCCCTGCCAGCTACTGTACTTGGGTGGGGGGGTGGGGGGAATACTTGGAGATCTTGTCTGTCCCGTCTCAAGTTCAATGGTAGTTCTTCCAACCGGAGCAGAAGATGGCCATGTTCACAGCCCTAATAATAATTCTGATCACGCCACTAATAATTCTGGCTTCCCCGCCCCCTTTAACCTGAAAGCTGCCAAGTCCTCACACACTTCACATTCAACCACAACTTAATGGATGGGATATTGTGCATTAAAATGTGTCCCAGACGTATTGGCAAAAAGAGGACACGGGGAACGAGAGATAGAGACACACACAGACTTAGGCAGAGGAAAAAAGTCTGCAGCAAAAATAGCGGGGTTGCAGGGGGAAGTATTAACACGAGTGGAAAGAAATCCGTCATAATCTGTTGTAAAAAGTTGGTGGGGGGTGCGGAAGAAAGGCTAACAATACGATGCCACAAATTCAGGGATGAGGGGATGGGAATTAGGACTAAACTTTAGAATGAATACTGATTTTAAACATTCCAACACACCAATCAGAGTTAAATAGTACTTCTTTCACTTAAAAATGTATTTTTAAATGAGAATATCTGTGAATTAGAATGGAGAAAAGAATGCTTCAAGAGGCGAGAATGGCCTACAAGGTAGAACCAAAGTACCATTTGAACAGTAATTTTTTTCCACCACTGAGGGTAGAGGGGGATAAAGTAGAGAGTTAAAGCAGAAAAAAAAATGCTAGATTCTGCCCGTTTGGACTCACAATGTTACTCACTGATTTCCACCATAAGAGTGTGTCACATGTACTAAAGTTGCCAAAGCTAAATAATAAGAATACATATTTGCAAATTAGTTCTGCAAATGCAGCACTATAGTTTACAACCTGTAAAGCAGAAATGACATTTAGGAAAGGGGTCAAACAGCCACTTTGCAATCCACAAACAGGAAAAGAAAAACTGTGCCAGGGGTAGGAGGGGGTGCAAGGAACGAATAAAAGAAGCAAACAAAACCCATCATTTCAAAGCCACATACCATCGCACTGTATTGCATTAAATAAAAGAGATCTTGAGTCTGTAACAGAACCCTGGGCCGCTGACTTGACGTGTCTCAGGTACAGATTTGTGGATTTTCTCAGGGGTTGTTTTGGTGTCGCTTTTTGTTTAGTTAAAAAAAAAAAAAAAAAAAAAAGCAAATCCGGGAGTAGTCTTATATATTTTTTAATTGTAATTTCTGCACTGCCACAATTCTTGACCCGAGAAGAAAAGGCGGTCAAAGTCAAGTTTAAAAGCAGGCAGCCCTTCGGTCTGTCTGGATCTCCAGCTTTCTTTCCTCTCCCTTGCAGAAGGCTGTTTCTCGTGGTTGACTTGAACGCCGTCCAGGATGGTGTGTGTGTGTCCGCCCGCGTGTGCGTGTGTGCATGTGTGTGTGTGTTTGGTGGGTTTTATTGTTGTTTTAGCGAGGCTGCTCCAGGAGTGGAGGCTGCGCCGGTCAGATGCAGCCGGCACGGCCCCGGGGTCGCGCGATCGCCCCTTCCCTGCCCTCGGATTGGCCTGGCCCGCGGCGGGGCTGCCCCGGAACCGCCACCCAGCAGCGCACCCTTCCGTGCCCGGCCCGCGCTCCTCCGGCAGTCGCCTCCCTGGCTTTCTCTTTCTCCCGCTCGCGGCCCGCCCCGCCCCGCCCCGCCCCACCCCACCCCACCCCACCCCACCCCACCCCACCCCACCCCACCCCGGTCGGCCTGGGCGCGCGGGAAGCGCGGCTCTTCGCTTCCGCCTGGCGGCGGGAAGGAAACCGAAAGGAGGAGCCGGGGGCGGGCGCGCCGCGATGCATATTCATCAGGGCGCCCGGGGCCGGGGAGGCGGGAGCGGGCCCGAGTGGGTGTGGCGGCCTGCGCCGCGCAGCGCCCTTCGCGAGCGTGGGGGGGTGCGTGGGTAGTCGTGGGGGTCTGGTCTTTGTGCGGCCGCGTGGGGCCGGAGAGCGGCGAGGGCGTGACCGTCTCGGGAGCTGCTGCCCGGGCTCCCGGCGCCTTTGTGCTCCCCGACTGTGTGTCTGCGGCGCGCCGCGGGCGTGGGGCCCCTCGCGGGCCTTCTGGAGCTGGAACCCGGCCGAAAACGCCGCGCAAAGACTCTAAAACAACAATAATGATAAAGAGTAAGGAATTGCTGTTACTTCCTCACTTCCCGCCACGTTGCTGGCTTTAACTTAGCCAGGCCACTTTTGTTTCCGTGTAAGAGGACTCCCGAAATATTCCTGGCTGCGCAGCGTTATCATTAAAGCAAAAAGACCAAAAAGAGCGCACTTTGACTTATAGGTAGTCACGCGAATATCAAAAAAATAGATCAGTCATTTAGAAGTGGGTGAAACAACCAACACCAAAGAGATACACAACCCCGGAGTTCCCAGAAGTAAACACTCTAGAGATTGGATAGTGAGTTAATGTTCATAAAGAAAGCGGTTTTGATCAGCATTTTGGAAACTTAAATATATGTGGGGGGATTTTTTTTCTTAGTTTTTGAGTAATCCAATTCTTTTCATGTTAAGTATCTGTAGTTATGTGGGGAAATAATGTTTAACAGTTGAAGTTGTTATGCAAGTATTAAAAGTAAAAATATAACACTAGCCCTAACATTTACTTAGTAGTAACCCACATACATTTAGAAAAGACTTTATTACAGTGATCCTAATTATGTAATTGCACAACAGACAATAGCTTCAGATATTCTCTAAAAACCCTGTTGAATTATGTGATTACCAGTGAGACTAGAATAGCTACCGATGAATTATTCTTATCTCTCTACTAAATGTGAGCACGTCAGTATTTTAATCCCGATTATGTTTACCCTCAAAGTCTTAGAGAACTTAAACAACATAGTTCAGGTTCATACCTCCTAGGACACACAGTATTTTTTAAAAAAGACATGGCCTCATTACAAAAAAGAAGGTTTTTTTCCCCTTATATATATACACACATCATGCGTATGTTCGTCAGTGTATGAATAATATACATAGCTATTTTCAGTGATAATAAGTGCAAAACTAAAAGTGAGATTGACCCAATTAGACCTTAGAAAATGCCCAACTTTAAAATCATTTGTTTAACTGCAAGTTTTACAGTTCCCAATTTCCCTTCCAAAAAAATTAGCACAGTATTTATCTATGTAGCTATACAGCTTGGAGAAGGGGAATGAATGGACTGGGAGGGAGGGGATAAACACATGTATCTATCTCTATACTCAGCTATAACTTCCGAAGGAAAATTAATTTTTAATGTCTATCTTGCTCCAAGTTATTTTAACTACTCAGCTAGTATATCTATAACTCAGTCTCCCCACTCAGGTCAAGTGGGTGACAAACAGATCTGTTTTCATTCTAGGATTTCCAAATAGTAGTTTCATGGTCAAGTAAATCACATTTAGTACTGAGGAAACAAATATAAAATATAAAGATTCAATGCAGCTAAATAAAAAATTTAGAGTGAGAGGATAACACTTGACCAACAGAAGAATGATGGATATAGAAATAAGTAACACTTACATGGGCAGTGTTATCAAATACTAAAACTTTTATGTAAGTGTACAACAGAGAGTCTTCTCTGGTATTATTTGAAGTCCGCAGCAGAATTACCAATCCATCCCAACATCATTTCATGCAAAGGAGAAAGGACATTATGGAGAGAATCTAGATTTGTTTAGGAAATATTTTGAGACACAAAATAGGAAAAGGAACAGGGAAAGAAAGAGAAAAGTATTCCATTCTCATGATGACTTGGAGGAATCTAGAGTTTGTGTCACCTGTCAGAGAATTTCTATCTAAGCATATTATTTAGTCATAAAATGTACAATTGTGTGTCATATTCAGGCTTTCATAGATTATCTTTTTTTATTTGCATGTCGTTTGTTTCTTTTGACATGCGAAGCTTATAATAATACTTATTCCTATATCCGTAATTCTTCTGTTGGTCAAATATGTACACATATCATCATTAGATGATACCTAAGGTTTATAAAATAAGGAGACTGATTTTCAAGCATGTCTTATAGAAATTGGTCTTGCTAATTTTTAGTCACCTCAACGTGTTGTTGCTTCTAAATTTTTTAATTGGTTAATAGTTATGGTCTTTTCATCTACGTCGCCTGATTTTCTGGTTTTCATATTTTGCAATGTAAATAAATATGCAAAAAATGAGAAGTGTTTTAAAATAGATGCTCCTTTTTAAATGAAAATTATCTTGGTCGAAAGCATTTCTAAGAATATAATTAAGGTCCAGTATCTTTTTATATTAATCTTTTGTTATAAATTATAACTAATTATTCATTGTTTTTAAAATAAGCACTGTCCAACACTAGTTAAGCATTTTGGGCCTCTGGCACTGAAGTGATTCCAATGTTTTTAAATGTCGTTTTTTTCTGCCTTAAGTTGCAGGCACAATTCATTCCATGGAACTTACCAGAAGCTTCACAAGTACACTTGCACTTAAGATTTTTCTGGTTCTTCCTAAAGCCAATTAACTGGTAATGCACTTTCTGTATGTTTTCTTCAAATTAAGAATTTTAAAAATGTACTAGCAACATCTGTGTGTATTTATCTTTGAGAATAATCACTATATAATTATTTCTAAAAGGCCTGCATTATTACAATGCTTTATGTCATAATTGAAGTAATTCTTCTACCCCATCTAAACCAGTAATTTTCAGTCATTACCCCAAAGGTGTTTATTTTGTCTTACTTTTCTATTTCTCAAAAATACAGAAAGTGTGTTTTAATTTCTATGATTTTTATATTAATTAAAGTGTACACACTGATTTATTAGATTTTTATATTTAATCCATTATTATACCAGAATTTGTGCAAATTTAATGTATGTAATAAAGATAGTGGCATATTTAGGATGCAATACTAAATAAAACATATACTATCTTTTAAAACAATTGGATATTGAAAAATAATATTTTTAGAATTTAAAAAATACATGTTTTTGAATATGAACATATAAACACTTCTTTTAAAACAATTGGATAACTATTTTTAGAATTTAAAAATGAATGTTGTATTCTTTAACATAAATTTGGAAAGATTCATATTTCTTATTGCCTCCAATAGTTTTAAATATTTCCTAATTATATAAAAATAGGGAAGCTTAAATTAGGACATTTATAAAGTGCCAAATGTTGATGTTTTGTCAGATTTCAATAGATGAGAGCTGTCCCTGCACTACTTTCATTAAGGAGAGGAGAGTGCATGTCTAGTGTATTGTCCTGTAAGAGGAAAACCCAGGCATAAATAACAAATCATGGTAATAATTTGTATTTTTCATTGGTTATAACAGTCTTTTGCTGTAAATCCTTATGCTTCTTCTTTAGATATTGATGGTAACAACAAATGCAATATAATTCCTACAAGACATAGTCGCCCATCATAAAAAATTATGTTTGTGGAAAAGACTTCAAGAAATTACAAGATAGGCATCTGCAGTGGAGTTGAAACACCACACTGCCCAGGACAGACACACTGGGTCATTTTCTAACCATTGAGAGTATGGGTACAAAAATAAATATACACATGCAGTGTTCCTTCTTTCACTAACTACATGCTGCACCTGTGCACACACAGATCTGATGACATCTGCTAACATAATAAATCTCAAGTGGTTTGTGGTGTCATCAAAAACCTGAGATGGTGGTATGGCTCATAGCCTTACCAACCCCAGGCTATGGCCTTGTTAAATTTCACAGGCTAAATAGAGACAGACTCAGACTTATTCCATGTACCAACCAGAGGTTTTCAAGAGCAGGTTAAAGTGGTTTACAGGAAAGAAAAAAAAAAAAAAGCCTGCAGTTATGACTCAATGTGTGAAAAATCTGCTCTCTGATTCAACAGTGGTAAATCCAGGATGCCTTCTAGCTTCAAAAAATAATGTTTATTGCAATTGTTATGAATTCTCAATTTGAAGTATCAACCATTTCTTAGCCTACTTATGTTTTTAAGACTTATAAAAATACTATGAGCAATTAATCTTCCTATCTTGCTTACTCACACTTTTGTGTAACTTTAGAATTTCAACCATCAAAATGCCCTTAAAAAGAAAACAATAAATTGGAATCAGTTTCAGCTATAATGATTAAATTGAGCATAAAAAAGCAAGTGTTTTCTGAAAAAATCTTCAGGATATTTTATGCCATATGTAAGGTTTCTGAAACAACAGAATTACTAAGGTATTTTTTAAACCATTTTCAAAAAACAGAGGCATCTGGCAATCCAGAAATTAGTGAGGCAACAGGATGCACAAAAGCGCTAGACAGTCTACTGATCCTTCAGTATAGTCCTGGCAAAAGACCATCCTGCCTTTTGCTCAGTGGGTCCACGTTCAAAAGAAAGTCAATGTTAATTCTCCTGGATTCAAATCCTGTGGCCAAATGTCCCCAGTGTCACAGATTCCTGTTGGCATATCTAGAACATGTTGATATCATTTCAAGTTGCCTGTTACTTAAAGAAGATCAATAACTATATTTTGTGTCTGTATTCCATAAGTAAGAAATTATAGGTGCAGCCCAGGGAGTAGAGGAGGAATTCATTCCTACTACAAACACACATTGCATGCTTAGCATGGGTCTGGACCTGGGGCTGGGTGCTGCCATAAAGGATAGATAGGTTTTTGAGGATCTCTGCATTCATGATATGAAGACCTTCTCCTTTGTGCTAATATTTTCCTCCAAATTTGTTTAGAAAAGAGTAGCCTTCCCGTGGGGTGTTTTGAAAACCTTCAAATAAACACTAAATAACAACCTGTGGTTTTCTGCTCACCGTGCAGGCAGCTGATGTGGGCTTGTAGAATGAAAATAGTGTTAATACAGAAACCAAAGAAAAATGTAATTAAGGATGATAAGTCAGCTGCCCTTCCCATCCCACTTCATCCACTAAAACAAAATAAACCAAACAAAACCCTCCTATAATATATTCAAAAGCCAAACTAACAAAGTTGGGAAAATTTTGATGCCATTATGGTTCATGATGTGAGAAATATTTTGTAAACAGAAGAAGAGAGGAAGGAGCAGTGGTAGATGGAAAAATTCAGGCACATAGAATTTACCTAGCATGCAACCAGTACTGCCTTCTTTTACCAACTTTTTGTTCAGGATGATTGACAAGCAAATACAGAGGTCAGAATAGAAATACAAGTTTCAAGAACACACCTCAAGTTACTGCCTCTCCCTTTTTTCTTCATATCTGGCACCATCTGAATTGCTCCCCACCTTTTTTTTCTTTTGTGATAAGGTCTTGCTCTGTCACCCAGCCTGGAGTGCAGTGGTGCTATCAGGACTCACTATATCCTTGACCTCCAGACCCAAGGGATCCTCCCACCTCAGCCTCCTGAGTAACTGGGACCACAGGTGTGCACCACCATGCCTGGCTAATTTGTTATCCTTTTTTGTAGAGATGGGATGTCACCCTTTTGCCTAGTCTGATTTCAAACTCCTGGGCTCAAGTGATCTTCCTGTCTCAGTCTCCCAAAGTGCTAGGATTATAGGTGTGAGCCATGGCATGGAGCCCTGAGCTGCCCTCAACGTGTGTGTGTGTGTATGTGTGTGTATATATATATATATATATTTACCATTATCTTTAATTTTTTTGGTTATGTGAACAATAATAGAGGTACTTTAAATGAACAATTAGCAAGATAAAAAAGATATCCACCCACAGTCCCATCACCTAAAAAATTTGTTTCATATGCATGTATTTTGATCTCCTATCTGCTTATATATTATATATATATGATTGCATAGTTATAATCTTAAAATGAATATAATTTCATTTAATAATTTTTCCACTTAATTTTCTATTTGCATTGTTGATATTAGTGAATGGTCACAAAATTGTGAAATTAGTGACAAATAGTCATAGAATTGTAAAGTTGTTAAAACTAAAAGAGACTTTTGAGACCTGCAGATAAGAGATTAAGAAACAAAAGTGGAACCATCTTTTGTTTTCTCCCTCGTAAATTTGTAATGTTGATATTGACTGTTAGCATTTAAAATTTGGTATATTTTGTTGAAAAATCTAGATGTTTTGCTCTTTTTGAACAAGTGGAAGGTGAGACTTTTTGGGCAAGTGTTGCGCACATAACACCAATAGTTTGGAGTGGAGTAGCAACTGCCCCCTTCAGCTGGGGCTTGGTCTCCACAGTCCCCTTTTGCCCCTTCTTGTATCATACTGGCCTGCTTTCCTCACTTAGATTTCTGACTTGCTTTCTATACCCCTAAGTGTACAGTTCTTGATCTAGATCAAATGCTCTTCTTATAGATGAAAAACAAAGTTCAGAGAGGTAAAGTGACTTATTTATGACTACTAAGCTAGTTAGTTGCAATGCTAGCATCCTAAAAGACACCGCCTGACTCTAAACAAGCTCTCTTTGTATTAATGTTTTTTTCAGAGCATGTGGGGAAGGGGCTTCTGTATGCCAATATGCTCAGCGTCACCATAACTACTGTGACCACAAACTCCTTTATAGACTGAAATGTCCCAGGATAGCCACTCATCACCTTTTATGCTCCAGGTCATAATTAACATTTGATGTCCACATGCCAAACGCCTGACCCCCCTGCAAATCCTGGGCCCACTCACAGTGACTCCTGGTCTTTCTCTTTTTCTTTTTTTTTTTTTTTTTTTTTTTTTTTTTTCTTTTTTTTTTTTTTTTTTTTTTGAAACGAAGGCTGGAGTACAGTGGCGCGATCTCGGCTTACTGCAACCTCTGCCTCTTGGGTTCAAGCAATTCTTCTGCCTCAAACCCCTGAGTAGCTGGGACTACAAGTGCGCACCACCACGCCTGGCCAATTTTTGTATTTTTAGTAGAGACAGAGTTTCCCCATATTGGCCAGGCTAGTCTCGAACTCCTGACCTCGTGATCTGCCCGCCTTGGCCTCCCAAAGTGCTGGGATTATAGGCATGAGCCACCGCGCCCAGCCGTCTTTCTCTTATTACCCAGTAACAGGCCAGGCGCAGTGGCTCACGCCTGTAATCCCAGCACTTTGGGAGGCCAAAGTGGGCGGATCACAAGGTCAGGAGGTCAAGACCATCCTGGCTAACATGATAAAACCCCATTTCTACAAAAAATACAAAAAATTAGCTGGGCATGGGTCGTGGCATGGGCCTGTAGTCCCAGCTACTCGGGAAGCTGAGGCAGGAGAATCACTTGAACCCGGGAGGTGGAGGTTGAAGTAAGCCGAGATCGCACCACTGTGCTCCAGCCTGGGCGACAGAGCAAGACTCTGTCTCAAAAAACGAAACAAACAAAAAAAGAAACAAAACAAAATTAAAACAAAAAACAGTAACAGAATGCAAGTGAGGGAGGATGATCACTTTATGGGGATAACATCAAATCTGCTCTAATTGATAAAGGAAGTACCTAACTAAAAAGTTAAATACTTTATAATATTCTTATCTGACATACCTCAAAGAAATGTGATCATGTGCTAATACCCTAGTAGATAACCATCATCCTAAAAAATATAAAGATTCCATCTCTGTACAGAGACCATATTTTCCGATCACTAAATCAGAACACATGGTGCAACCAAGAATTGTTTTTAAAAATGATTTTAAGATTTTGAAAAGTTTTACAAAAAGTTGTTTTAAAGGAATAGTTTTTAACTATGTTTTAATAAATCCATTCTATGAAAATAACAAATGTATACCATCTACGAATGATGATCCACGTCTGTTGTACAATTCTTAGAAATTTGCCTAGAAAATGGGATTTGGTGACAATCACTGCCATTTTATCATCATAAACATCCTGTGTAGTTTGTACTTGTAATGCTTTGTTTTTTTAGACAGAACACCCACTCTCTAGGTTTTGCTCCCAAATGGAGATAGACCTGAGGATGTGCATAGAGCGCCACGAAGTCAACATGGTGAATAATTGAGAAGCTCGTACATTATGTACACGTTGAGTCTACAGTTACTGTCTTGGTGGGCGAAGAAGAGGTCCATGTGCAATCAGTCTCCAGGCTCATTCATAGATGTGATCTTAATGGCCCTCATTCTAATGAAAGCACCCTGTTAATTGGGCAGCTCAGGCTATCTACTTCATACATAGGAGTCCAGCCCCTCTGTACTGAGTTTCCCCGAGGTCTAGATATGCAAGCTTTTTGGGGGGCATTTTAAGTGACTACCTACAAGCTGGATCTTCTCTTCTGTGACCAATTTAGGCTAATGCCAGCACCTTAATTAAGCAAGACCTCCCTGGGGCAATGGTTTCTCCCAACTTTAGATTAAAAGTAATATCAAGGCAAGTGATACCATTTACTGAGGTCTCACTATGCTTCCGCTCTGTGCTCAGTACTGTATGTCATCTAAGCTCTTTTAAAGATCAGGAACTGGAGATTCAGAAAAACTGAGTAACCAATTGAAAGTCAGATTGTTCATGATCCAGGTCATTCTAATTCCCAAGCCCGTGGCCATAGCTTAATAGTTTATGCAGCAAGGACATGAAACTACTAGATGAGTGGGGCCCAGTCACAGAACTTGCCTTGGAGGCTTTCCACTATGCCTCAAAGCATTTTTATCACTCTTCTTTTGAAATTGCCTTTAAAACCCTAGGCACATTCTTTTAAATATTATCAATGGGGTAGATCTTCCTCCTTTGAATGTGGATTTAAGTTTTGGATATAGCCAGGATTCATTCAATACCCTGTGGGGATGAAAGAACTTATCAAGCTGGGTAAACCAGTTTGGGTTGAAAACCAGGCATGACGATGTAAAAAGGTTATATTCATTCTCCAGTATGTTCTGAAAGTAATGGAATATAGGCTTTCAACTTGGACCTGGAGGCATTGACTTTTTGGGTTCAAATCCTGACTTAGCCACCAGAAGGCTATGTGACTCTGGACAAGGCAGGTAATGATTCTTAACCACGGTTCTCCTACCTTGGAAAATCATGCCTGCTTCAGTGTGGTTGTTTGGGGATCAAACTTTTTCATTTGTCAAAATATGTAGGACTGTTTCTGAAACATAGTCCTATCTCAATAAATATTTTCTGAATCTATCAAATTATTACTCTCTGTCCTTGTTCTTCAAATAGGGTGAGAGATGATAAACAAGAATAGACATGACTCCAAGCCCCTCTGAGTGCCGCTAGGCCTGTGATAGCATTTATTTGCAATTATAGTTTAAAAACCAAGAGGAAGCCAGGCGCGGGCACAGTGGCTCATGCCTGTAATCCCAGCACTCTGGGGAACGAGGCGGGTGGGCCACTTGAAGTCTGGAGTTAGAGACCAGCCTGGTCAACATGGTGAAACCCTGTCTGTACTAAAAATACAAAAACTAGCTAGGCATGGTGGCAGGCACCTGTAGTCCCAGCTACTGGGGAGGCTGAAGCAGGAGAATCGCTTGAACCGGGAAGGCAGAGGTTGCAGTGAGCGGAGTTTGCACCACTGCACTCCAGCCTGGGCAAAAGAGCGAGACTCCGTCAAAAAAAAACAGAAACGAAAAAACACACAGACACACACACACACACGAATCTCCCTAGCTCCCTGATGCTAAGAGAGATGGATTTAAAGTAGACTGTTTCACAGTTTGAAGTGTTTGGGGGACAGTTTTATCTCAAGGTTACTTTTAGGTTCTTCCTAGAAAGGTAAGAGATTTAACGGCGTCTCGAGCAACTGCACCTTCATAAATATTTATGGAGCACCTCCCCTGTGCCATGCCCTGTGCTCAAGGTGAGATGGGAGCAGTGAGGACAGGAGCAGTGTCCAAAAGGTGCTTTGGTAACAGGCATTGAATAATGCTGCCCAAATGCTAAGAATTGAGTACATATCAGAACCCACCAACACAAAGAGTGTCAGTCATCTATTGAAGAAGACATTGCCACTTAATCAGGCAACAAGGGGATGCCTGCTGTGCCCAGGAGATAGAGTATGAACAAAACCAGTGATATTCTAGTGTGGAGGAGAGAGACGGATGGGGAGTGGGAGGGGAAAATGAGGTGATAGCTAACAGAAACATAGAGCTTGTGTGCTGTTGTTCTGAGGCCATGAGCTTGCCAGTCTGTTCAATGAGGTTGGAAGGGTGGTCTGATAATTCTAGAAGCCTTGCAGGAAGGCTTTTATCAAAAGAAGGAAATGAGGAGTGTGCAAAGCTTTTCTGTAGCCTAGAGTCAATCAGGGGTATTCAGGGGTATCTAGAGAGGAGAGGGGATGGAGCAGCCTCCAAGGAACGCTATTGTAGAGCTTTGGCAGCTGCTCTAGAACCACTTGGTCTCTTCTTGGCAGCACTCTGCAAACCTGAATACTTTGAGAGATGTATGCCCTTTCAAGCTGGCTTATGTTCACTTTCACAACACTTATGAAGCACATTAACTCATTTGATCCTCCTAATAATTCTATATTACAGATGTCATCTTGTCTCTGTTTTATAGATGAGAAGACTTGTGTGCATAGAGCATAAATAAATCACCCAAGGTCAATAGCTTGCAAGTATCAGAGGCAGGATTTGAACCTAGGAAATGTGGTTCTAGAGCCTTAGCTGTGAGCCATGAATTATATGCAGACTTTTTCTTCACCCCTCTTTCCTCATCCTCCTACTCAATAGAGTGGCTTGTACCCACCCTTAAAATCTCTCCTCCTTTCCTTAGGGCTCATTCTAGGCCCTACAACTCCCTAATGGGGAGATATATCGTGGGCACCTTTATAGCTCAACTACTCCACACTAAAGCCTGATCAAGACTTAGTCACTGAAGAGAAAAGAGTCACTTCAGCAGCCTTGGCCTAAGTCTTTGGATCCCTAAAGAATAAGACCCAAGTGACTGCCTTGTCTCTCTTCCTGTGCTTAAAAAAAGAAATTGTCGTGTGGTCATACCATTGAATATTATATAACACCGAAAAGAACAACCTTCTATATAATGTGTATCTAGGAAAGTATACATTATGAGTGTATAGCTAAATGTGTTTTCCATGTCACCACCATCCATATTAAGAAATGAAAAATTATTGGCAATGCAGAAACCATCTCCCAATCTCAGCAAATTACTGGCCCTAATATTCTTCCCAAAGACAACCACTGTACTGATTTCTAACAATACAAACTTGTATTGCCTGGTTTTGAACTGTATGTAAGAAAAAGCATACAATATTTACTGTTATGTCTGAATTATTTTGTTCAGCCTTTCATGTGACGTTCCTCTCTGCTATTGCAGGTAACAGTGTTTTGTTTTGTTTTTTCTGCATTGCAGTATGGAATTCTATTGTATGCATACAACACAGTTTATTCTATATCCAGCAAACCTTGGGTTGTTTCCAGTTTGAGGCCAATATAAATAATGGAGATATGAACACTGTCTACATGTTTTCTGTTATACATATATATGCATTATTTTGGGGTATAAGACTATGAGTAGAATTTCTGGGTTATAAAGTATGCCTGTGATAAATTTTGGTAGACAATGCCAAATGAATTTCCAAAGTGGATGTAGTAATTTATACTCCCACCAGAAGTATATCGGTTTTAATTGTTTCACATCTTCATCAAGACTGTTGTTTTTACTTCCAACATATAGTAATATTTTCATGTGGTTTTAATTTGCATTTTTCAAATGACTGATGAGGCTGAGCTCCTTTTCATCTGCTTATTAACCATTCGGATATCCTCTTTGAAATGTCTGTTCTAATATTTTTCCCATTTTTATTTGCACTCTTCTATCTTTTTCTTGTTGATTTGTAGGAGTTCTTTGTATACTCTACATATGAGCCCTTTGCCAGTTTATATCTGTTGCAGATTTCTCTTCCTACTTTGAGGCTTACACTTCCACTCTTTTAATGTTGCAATATTTTTTTAAAAAACATGTTTATTGAGGTGTAACTGCCATACAATAAACTGCACATGTTTAAAGTGTACTAATTGATAAGTTTTGACATCCATATACACCCATGAAACCATTACCACCATCAAGATAAGAAACATTTCTATTACCTCCAAAATTTTTTATATGCCTCTTGGTGATCCCTCTGTCCTTCTCTCCTTCCCCTGCAACCACTGATCTGCTTTCTATCATTATAGCTTAATTTGTATTTTATAAAATTTTATGTAAATAGAATCAAACAGTATGTACTCTTTTTCATCTGGCTTCTTTCTTTCAGCATGATTATTTTGATACTCATCTATGTTGTTGTAACAATAGTTCATTTCTTTTTATTACTGAGTAGTACTCCATTGTGTTGTATAACACAATTCATCTGTCACCTGTTGATGGGCAATTAGGTTGTTTCCAATTTTTGGCTATTACAAATAAAGCTGCTGTGAACGTTCATGTACAAATCTTTTTATGGACATATACTTTCAATTCTCTTGGGTAAATACCTAGCAATGGAATGTATGGGCATATGGCAGGTATCTGTTTAACTTTTTAAGAAAATGTCAACACAGTTTTCCAAAAGTGGCTGTATCACTTCACAATTCCACAAGCAATGTATGAGAGCTCCTATTCCTCCACATCCTCACCAGCACTTAGTATGATCAAGCCCTTTTATTTTTAGCCATTCTAGTAAGTATATAGTGTATCCCATTATCACTGTAGTATTTGTCTCCTTAATAACTAATAGTGTTGAACATCTTTTTATGTGCTTACTTGCCATTTCTTCTCTGATAAAATATGTATTCAAAGTTTTTGCCCATTTAGAAAATTGGGTTGTTTGTTTTCTTACTGAATTTTTAAGTTTTTTGTATACTGTGAATACAAAGCCTTTATTAGATGTTTGATTTACAATGTTTTCTCCCACACTGTGGTTTTGCTTTTCAGTCTTTTAACAGGTTCTTGAGAAGAGCAGAATTTTAAAAGTTAGATGAAGTCAAAATTGTGGATTGAGCTTTTGGTTTCCTATCTAAGACATTTTGCTTAATCCAACATCATGAAAGATTCTTCCCTCTCTTTTCTTTTGGAATTTTTATAGTTTTGTGTTTTATATTGAGATCTAGAATCCATTTTCAGTTAAACTTTGTATTTAGTGCAAGGTATGAATCACGATTCATTATTTTTATATGGATATTTAATTGTTCCAACACCATCTATTGAAAAGACTTTTTTTCCCTACTGAATTGATTTCATACCTTTGTCCAAAGTCAGTTGTCCACATACATATGGGTCTATTCTGTTTTTCTATTCCGTTTCATTGATCTATTTGTCTTTATCGATGTCAATTCCACACTGTCTTAGTTACTATTGTGTCGTTATAATAAGTCTTGAGATCAGGTAGTGTTAGTTCTCCAGATTTGTGCTTTCAATATTATCTTTGGATGAACCCTTCTGGTATTTTGTCTTGTTCTTAACAAGTTTTCTCCAAGAAACCTTGAATCTGCTCAGACCATGTTACAACATGGAGCTGCAATTTGCACCTGTGGATTTTAATTCCTTCATTCCCTTGGGCCTAAAAGTCATTTTTATTGAAAGATATGTTTTTATAAATGTATGAGCCCTGAAGGGAGTGGGACTGTGATGGTATTTAACCAAATTGTCATCAGCTATTATGTTAACTGACCACAAGCTGAGCAGCTGACCTTTTTGGAAAAAGACTCTACAGACTGACCTCATGGGCCTGGGGAAACCCAGGTGGAAAGTGGGAAGGAAGAGAGCCACCTATTTATGGCTTACAAGTAACCAGGCATTGCTGGGTATTTTGCATGTAGCAACTCACTTTTTCTAAGATGCTTATAATTTCACTTCTAAAGATATGCTCTGAAGCTGGGGTCCATAAGCCTTTTCTGTAAAGGACTAGATATTTTAAGCAGGACCAGCTTCATGGGCGTGGACCTGCGCAGTGCCCCAGAGCCTGTGCTTAGAGAGCTCCTGTGCTTGGTTTAATGCTCTGCAGTCACTACATTGAAACACTTGATTTTTTTTTTTTTTTTTTTTGCTTTTTTCCCTTTTTAATTAAGTAAGAGGTGCTGCTGAATTTTTCAGTTTAAACTGGGCATTATGTAGTCATAATGCCCAGATTTTAGGTTTTGCAGGTCATACAGTGTCCGTCGCAACTACTCAACTCTGCCAATGTTACACAAAAGGAGCCACAGACAATATATAAACAATGAGCCTGGCTGTGTTTCCATAAAACTTTATTTATGGATACTGAAATTTGAATTTCATATAATTTTTACATGTCATGGGATATTATTATTCTTTGTTTTTGTTCTTTCAACCATTTAAGTATGTAAAAACCATTAGTAGCTCTCAACCCATACAAGAGCAGTTAACAGGTTCTGTTTGGCTTGTGGGTGATAGTTTTCTGGCCCCTACCCTAGGGAGACTCGTGCACATGTGCAGAAGGTAACATATACAAGAAGTTCTCAGTAGAATTGTTCATAAATGCTCCAGAGGAGAAACTACCAAAAGTTCCCTCAACTGTATAATGGATAAATGCATTGTATTTATTTATATACAACACATGGTTGAAAGAAAGAAGCAAGTCATAAAAGGATACATACAGTATGATTTTATTTATATAAAGTTCAAAAACAGGCATACGGAAGTGCTGAAATCAAAATAAAAAGGTAAAAGCAAGGAAATGATGGTGAGAAAAATCATAATCATGGTTACCTTTCAGGAGAGGGAGGTAATGGGGTAGGGACCTGGCGATGTTGTATTTCTTGACTTGGGGTCATTATTGCATTGGTGTTTACTCTATATTCTTTGAATTAGACATTTTATGTGTATACTCAGAAGTGCACATCTCCTCACTTTAAAATTTCAGTTCTCATTTTCTAGCCCTGAATTGGCATTTGGAGCCCCACTGGTGTGGCGGGAGACACATGCCCAGGCCACACGTTTCCAACTTCCTAAAGCTCCTTTGATGTCATTTTGAAGACCTTTGGCATCCGTCTGGCCTCGGGCTCCACATTTCCCAAGAAGAGTCTTGGCTTTTATACATTAAACTGTTTTTCTTTTCAGTTTACTTTTGTTTCAGACACTGATGCTGTCTGCCAAATTCCCTCAAGGTCATATCCATATTATTATGGGCTCCATTGTCTTGAAACCATTCTTGTTTGTGAATTCTATTTTTTGTAATTTCAAAATGTAATTATAAATAATTCAATTACATTAGACTGGGCAGTAAATGCATGTACTGGCCACTTTCCCTTTGTCCCTCTGTTCCTCGGTGTTGATTCTCTTCTTAATATTTCTACATTCTGGCTCTCTATGTGTAGCTGTATGTTGCCATTAACCCAGGCAGGGCTAAATTGAAAGAAAAGAAAATATGTAGCCGGGTGCGGTGACTCACACCTGTAATCCCAGCACTTTGGGAGGCCAAGGCAGGTGGATCATGAGGTCAGGAGATCGAGACCATCCTGGCTAACATGGTGAAACCCTGTCTCTACTAAAAATACAAAAAGTTAGCTGGGCGTGGTGGCGGGTGCCTGTAGTCCCAGCTACTCGGGAGGCTGAGGCAGGAGAATGGTATGAACCCAGGAGGCAGAGGTTGCAGTGAGCTGAGACTGCACTCCAGCCTGGATACATACAAATAAATACAAATAAATAAAAAGAAGAGAAAAGAAAAGAAAAGATGTATTTGTGGTTGGAAAGGAAATGAGCTTGGGAGTAGAACAACTAGAGTTTGAACCTCTAGGCAACCTATCAGCTGTGTGTTCATAGCCAGTGTACCTAACCTCTGAGCTTCCCTTTATTTTATCTACAGAAGTGAAGGCTAATAATGAATACTGAAGGGAGTCATTGTGGGAAGTAGATCAGCAAAGATTAAACCAGAAAACGTGAAATATATCCAGCTCATCACCTTGGCTACCGTGTGACCTGTGGTAGACACACAGTAATACATCAGGGTTTTCTCTTCTTTTCTTTTTTTCTTCCTTCCTTTCTTCCCTCCTTCCCTCATTCTTGTTTCTTTCCCTTTCTTTTATGTTATTACTTTTTTCCTTCATCCATCCATCTATCTATCCATCTCCCTCTCCTCCTTTCTCCTGCCCCTCCTTTCCCCCTTTGGATCCCCCCTCCCTTCTTTCCTTTCTTTCTGAACATTTGCAAGAGTTTTCCATCCACCATCACCAACCATGTTAGCCCACCAATTGCCTAAATAGAGAAAAGATGTTAGGCAGGTTGGGGACAGGAAAAATCAAAGATGGAAACATTCTGCTCATGAGCATGGGAAAATAGGACACACCACATTCTCCACTTTACTTGGCCATCCCATTTTAAACTTCTTGTTTCCCCTAAAACTCACAGGTTTGTTCAAATCTAGAAATTCCAGATCAGTAGCAAGTCTCCTGACAGAAAATATAAAAAGCCTAGAAGAACCGAATCATGATTTTAGGGACAAAAATTGCTTCCATGTAAATCACTTGGAACCCTGTCTGACCTATTGTAAGCACTCAAAAATGTTGGCTATTATTACTATTATTGTTGTTGCTGTGATTATTATTGTGGTTCAGGACAATATCCCAGTATGTGCAACAGAAGTTGTAAGGCTATTAGCTGCCTCGTTTGCTAAATGCACACCCAGGTTACAAAGAATGGCGATAGTTGATTCTTTTATCATTTTCCAATTTCCCCTGTCATTTTCCCCGTAAACATTTCATTCTGCCTTTTCCAGAACAAACATCATTATAATCACTTCTTGTTCACATCTCTGATGTCCCTATGGCTCTTGCTGCTCTCACTGGTAGTAGCAACACCTCTAAATTTACTACCATCTGCAAATATCATTAGCTATTGTTTATTCCCTCTCCCACACTATTAATGAAGATGTTAATTAAGACCAGAACTAACACTGACCCCAGCAGCAATCCACTAGACATTTATCCAACTGGATAAACTTCTGTTAGTCATTACCCACTGCTCATAGACATTACCACTACTCCATTCTCTTCATCTGCTAATTTGTAAGAGACTAGGGGAGAGAATGAAGGGAGCCCAGGATTATTTAAAAATTAACACCCTGATACTCGGGATTTTGGGAAGGGATTTGGTAGAACATCAGAAAGATGGCTGTCAGTGGCATGCAGGAGTAAGTGAGCCAGCCTCCCAAAGCATTTGGTAATTGCCTGGCTAAGCTTATGGGTTTCTGAGAATTTAGGAAGGCACCATAAGGCTGGAGTATACAGAGTTTTCAGTTCAGCCACTTCTTTTTACAGATGACCAGACTGAGGCCCAAAGAGGTCAAGTGAGTTGTTCAAAGTTCATCTTTCTAGTTAGTGACAGAACCTGAATTGGAACTTGGGGCTCTAACTTTCAGTCCTTTGCTGTTTGTAAGAACTTAGAAGCACTCGATCTTGCTTCTAGAGGTTCTGATCTGCATATTAGCATTTTTCTACTAAAGTTTAACTTAAGGAGCCCAGTGCCTACTGACTTTATCGTTTTGTCTTCAGAAAACTGTCTCCCATAATAGGAGTTCGTTGCATACTTAGTAAAAGAACGGGCATTCTTCACCAAGAGGCACTATTCTCTTAAACTATAAATTAGAGTTCTCAACCCTAAACATTAGAATCACCCAGGGGAACTTGTAAAAAAGAATACTGTTGCCCACACCACACTCCTAGCAATTCTAATTTAATTGGATTGAGGAGAGGCCCAGGCACTGGTAACTTTTTAGAACTCCCCAGATGATTCTAATGTGCAGTGGGGTTGGGAGCCGATCAGAGGATAAAATGTTTTTCCAAAGACTCCTAAATTGAGAAGTTTCTCGTTCTGTAGAAGGGGTTCATACAGAATGGCTGTAACTTAGCAAGTAGAAGCAAACTTTTCTCTCAAACAGGAAACTGACGACTCTTCAAACCTTTTCGTTGTACAGAATGTGAATTACATTGCCAGCTCAGAATGACATGGTTTGGAATCTATTAAGCTGGTCATGGTATTTATGCCTGGCATTTTTTCCAAACTTAACTTTAGTTCTGTAGGCAGTTGTGCCATCTTAAGAGTAGTGCTACCTCTCAGGTGGTCTGGAAATGAGTTACTGACTTAGTATAAAAACTGGCCTACTAGAAGTAAAGTCATGGAAAGAACAGAGGACTGACCAGTGTTGGGGTTGGGTGGGAGGGGGTGGGCGGTGACGGTGGTGGTTCTTATTTATACGTTAATACTCATTGTACCCATTGCAGTAACAAATACCTTCCTGCCATTGGTATGCCAATGAAGCCTTAGTAGATGAGGAATGTAGGTCAAAGACAAGATAAAGAAACACAGTCTCAAGCTTCTTCCTGAACAAGAGCCCAAGAAGAATGCAAGACAGGGCTTTGGTAGGCTTCAGAATCTGCTAGTCTTCTGGCATCACACCTGGTGGTCTTTTCCATTTGAGGGAAACATCCCTAAATGACTAAGTGCCCACCAGTACTCACAGCTGTCAGAACTGGGGAATTTAGAGTACCCATGCTTGGCTGTGCAGGTTGTGGACTGCCCATGGGTACCTAGTGCATGGGAGTTGAAATCTGCAATAAAAAGGGGTGATTCCAGGAAGGATGGACAGCTCTCTTTGTAGTTTACAGAAAGATGCCACATGGAAACTGGAATGCCTAAGGAGGGAAAAAGATGAAACAGGTTTCCACACCTGTGTCCTAAGTAGCAGAGGCCCTCAATGAAAACAGGTAGGTAGCAAAACAAGCAAAGAGAAGGATCAGAAATGCTGGAAAGGGACTGTGAGGGACTGGCCACCTCCCCAGCACAGACTCCAGAGTCAGTGCTGCTCACTGGTTGCCAAGGCTCCGATAAAACAGGAAAATAGGACAGGAAGCCAGTGAAATGTGGAAATGGGGTATCTGTAGAACAGACAATAAGACCCATGAAAAAAGGAAGTCTGAGGTGGAAACATTTTTTATGTGTTCATTCTCCCACCAATTGAAGCTGGGGGCTCATCCATGGCTCATGGGCTTGCTAGTTGCTGTTACAACCTGGTTCTGCTTCTGGGGAAGACAAAGAAAGAGAGGGAATCTCAGCAACAGTCGGGCCAGGACAGGCATCTCCATCAGTGAGTGCTTCCAGATGCACTGATGTCTCAGCCCAAAATCCCAATCAAGAAACTTTGCTTAGCTAGAGAGTGACTCCTCGGGAGGAAAAAAAAAAAAAAAAAAAAAAAATCAGTCATTTTGACAAGGTCAAAATACCAAGAAAACAGCATTCCCAACTGGGAAGTTATGGGTCAGGACAATAGTTCATTGGAACATACTCTTTTCTGTTTCTCCCTTCTTAAGCTTTTTGGCCATGGGGCAATTTTTAATACATCCCCAAGAGCAAAAGCTCTCTGGGCATGTAAAAACATATAAATGGCTGGATTTTGGGTAAGGGTCTCTCTCATTAACCATTTGAAAATACAGAACCTAGGTAAGGGGGTAGAATAAAGGAGCCAAATAATCCCACCCAAGAACAAATTATCTCAGGCAGTATTTGGCTTCGAAAGAGTAGACTACTATAGGGTCTGCAGTGTTTCAATACTGGGACTCAAGGAGCAACAGTTAAGTTTCCCTTAGGAAATGAAAATTGGGGCAGTGTGCATGAGTGCCCTTTGCTTACACCTTTGGAAAGATCAGGGGAAAAGCCAGTGAAATGAGAAGGAAGGAAGAAAGATGGGAGGAAGAGAGGAGAGGAGGGAAGGAAAGAAGGAAGAAAGGAAAGAAGGAAATAAGGGAAAAAAGAAAGAAGGGAGGAAGAAAGAAAAAGAGGGAAGGAGGGCTCATTTATTGAACATAGGCTGCATGCCAGACATTGCTTTTGGCTTTTTCATATATGCAATGCCACTTAGTCTTCAGAACCCCAACTGTGAGGAAGGTGTAGTGGGCTACCCATAGTCACCTAGCTAATAAGTGGCCAATTATGTTCAAACCATGTGTGTCTGATTTTAAAACTCCTCCCTTCCTCTCTTGACAAGTTGTCACTACCAACTAAATATGCATACATATACACATGTGTATATGCATGTGCATATGTGTGTTTTATAACATCAATGCTTCTTCATACTGCCCTTATCACCAAGCAACCAAACAATGAGGGTACATTTCCTATTTCTGTTTTTCATACTCTTCTCAGACTAAATGAGTTTTCTCCCTTCAAAGTTGCCCCTTATGTTGTTTTCATATGTTTTTGTCTGTATATTATTAAAGAAAGGAGGGAAAGAAAAGGGGGTGAGGCCAACGGAAATAATTTGTCCTGTTTCTGTTGCCTAGTGAGCATGGCTGGGGGATGGGGGGTGGGTGGTGAGGGGATGACACCATTTTGCCAACCCTGTACCACCTGACTGTGGGAATTCTCAGATCTGCTTTAGACAAACAGTTTAGTACTGTTTTTCCCACAATCTTCTGACAGTTGAAATTTCCCCTGTTACTGTAAGTCAACCATCCTTGGAGAAGTTTCTTTTCAAGTAACCAAGCTATACTTCTCTTGAAGAGGAGTTGAAGACCTCTGCCCCGGTGCCAGAGAACCCCCTACTTTCTCATTTTTCTCTAAGAGGAGGTGGAAATGGGCTGGGGGTGAGAGTGTTTGTGACTGAGGCTGCAGCTGCCCTCCCTATTGGACACTCAGCCTCACCCTTGCAGCCCAGTAGAGAGACATGGCCAGGTTTTCCGTGTAGCAGACACAGATGCTTCAGAAGGAGTTGCTATCACAAAGGGTTTATTAAAAAAAAAAAAAGTGTGAAAGGGATGTGGCTGTTGGCAGGGATGCTGGTTCCATGCTACAGCCTCTGCTGGCTGCAGTCTCGATTCTTGCCTTTCCTCCCTTCCCACTTTACAAAGGTTTAGGTTCACTTTATAAAGAAAAGCAATCCCCAGGCAAAAATGTGTACAGTATTTTATTAAACTTTGGTGGAGGAGGGAAAAGGAAGAAAAAGGCTGGATTGGGAGACAGGGAGGAGGGGGCTGGCCACAAGAGAGAGGGAGAGGGAGAGAAAGAGGGCAGGCATGCATGAGAGTCCCAAGCAGTGCCAAGAAGCAGAGAAAGGGCTGCTTGGGGACAAGGGGTGGGGGGCGCGGGGGAGAAGTGTGCCAGAAACCTTATAGAAAGAGAGCAAAGAACTGAACATGAAGAATGGTTAAAAACTGAAGTGCAAATGGACTTCAGCATCTTCCTGGCAGAGAGTGCTGCAAACAAAATACAAAACAGGCCACCGTGACAACTGGAAGAAACAGAAGTTTTGAGGAGGCAGTTAGGAGATGCTACAGAAATGGCCTAGCAAATAAGTGAATAAATGCCAGAGTATGCTAATATGCTGAGGACCTTTAAAGAGAGGGAGAGAGACAGAGAGAGAGAGAGAGAGAGAAACACTAAGGTGTCTGAGACACAGAGCGACATCAAGTGAAAGCAAAAACAACAGAGACAGACACACATACATAGCCAGACCCCAAGAGAGGCACACACAGAGAGAGTCACACAGAGAGAAAGACAGAAAGGGCTGAGAGAGGGGGGTGATGGGGGGGGCGAGAGTGGGGTGAGAGAGAAAGTCTCCAGCCAAATGCAGGAGACTTGGCAGGTCGACAGGAGCAGCCGGGCCAGGCAGTAACTGCACTTGCTGTGTCTAGTCTATTGTTGTCTCAGAAGGGGGGGTAGAGGGAGTTGTTTGTTTGTTTTGTTGTTTGGCCTCTTTGTCTCTTTTGTTCCAAGCAGTTAGTTTGCTTCTTTCCCAGACACTGGGCTGATGGAAGAGCTTTATGGATTTTTTCTTAAAGAGACAGAATTAGCTAGTTCACTAGTATTATCGATTTCTCAGTCCTAACCAGTTCTATCTAAATGACTGTTTTTTTTTTAATAGAAGGATCCTATTAATAATTGAGAGTCAGTGTTTATACTGTTTTGTGTGTGATTAACAAGAATAAACGGGTCGATTTCATCCTCCCCACAGAACCTCCTCCTCCAGCGTTGCCAAAACTGCAGGGTAAAGAAAGGAAAGACAAAAAGGAGAACAAAAATACTACAAACAAAAGCAAATGAAGGACATACATACTAAAAGAACTACCAACATACATTGCTACCTTCAAAAAAGAACAACATAGCCATCAAGATTAGAAATACAAACTTGAGGTTTTAAATAACCAGCAAGAAGAGGGGCTTTGAAGGAAGAGGGGTGGTTGGGGCATTCTTCCCACACCCCTACAGCCTAGGCACTGTAGCTTCCACCTTCTGCCCTTCCCAGGATCCATCCTAGGGAATAAAAAGCCCAGCTCCAGGGGTTCTGAGAGCCTGTCTTGGGCCACTGTCCTGAGCTTGGCCTCCCTGGGGGAACTGGCCATTAACACACTTTCGCTGCGGAGGTGAGCGTGTTGAAGGGTAACAGTCACTAAAATGAAAGGAGAGCTGCTTTTTATTTATTTGAGTAGAGATAAGAGAAAGGGGCATTTCCAAAGCCTTTGACATTTTGTTCCCACGGAGACCCCCAGCTTCCTCCTGTCTCAATAATTTAAATAGGTTTTGGTGTAAAGCAAGTAGCTTCTGTGGGAAATGAAATTTTAAAACACCCCCAAATTCATCTACCCTCGATTTTCAATTATTCTCTAACCTTGCTCTAGAACACAGCCAGCTCTTTTTCTTAATCCCATCTTTCTCTGTTCTTGCCTTAAAATCTCCCAGTGAAATCCAGGGTGCCAGAGCTCAAAAATAAATAAATGCAATCAAAGGGCCTGAGGCTATGCAAAAGGTACAGAGGGGTGGAGTAGGGAAAGGGAAGCTGGGGGCTCCTTTGTGAACGGGATCCTTTATATTCGAAGCAAAAGCAAATTAGAGCCGCGCTTGTGCCCTCCGAAGTGTGGCCGCCACATTCGGAGAGAGCGAGCAGCGACTAGCTCTGCGAGTTTGGGGGTGCTTCTCCTCTGCCCTATCTCCCTGGAGTGTGGTACTTAAAAGTCCAATGTGTCAACCGCTCAGACTTGAAGGTGGTGAGGTAAAGAGTTAAGAAGCCAAGCGGCTTATACCCATAACTTTATCCTCCCCTTCACCTGAATTTTTCTCCCCTCACACCCCTCCCTCTTGAAACGGCCTTTCAAAGACTACTTAGGGGTTCTAGGAATGTCGCTGCATGGTTTTGCATCTCCTTGGGTGCCATTTGGAGGAGCCTAGAAACTTCCTGTCTTTCTATTTGACCCTCCGCAGGGCTTTCTCTGACACCGCCCTGGTGGCAACGTGGGCCAAGTGGTACAGGGACCAGTCTAGCGGGTGGGAGGCCTCTCCTGTGGGCTGAGGAGGCGCGACCTTGATCCCTGGCGTGCACAGTAGAAGGGGGCCTGTGCGTAAGCCACGGGGAAGGAGGGCGAGCCACGGGCGCGTGGGGCGGTGGGGCATGTGTTCACCCCAGCACTGGAAAGAGACTTGTGGTGGGAACCGGAGTAAGTCTCCTGATAGGGAGAGGATTTGTAGCCATCTTTGCTTTGGGTAGAGATTTCATATCCTCAGTCACACGAGGTAACCGACATCCCCCCGCCCCCCAAACCCTGAGCTAAAGGCAAAGGTGATCCTGAAATCGCTTGCCCCGGGAACGTCGCTCCGGACGGGCATCGTCTGCGACGTGCGATAGGAGCCCTCTGGCCATGTGGAAAAATCTAGGCTAAGTGCAGACCACAACCCTGGCAGGGTTAAGTCCAATTTCAAGCCCAGCCCGATGGGATTCAGAAAAGCCTGCCCAGCGTCCCCAGGCCCAGCAGTCCGCACCACATCATCGGCGACGGATTTCGTTTCCATTCCCCGCACGCGTCCCAGCAACCCACAAGGAGATCCAGTTTCGCCAGAACGTTCCCGTTGGCTTGCTGGTTTGAAAGTTGAAGCCCCGGGGTAGTAAATTTGGCTACAAAATCTCAATTCTCGTTAATCCTAGACAAAATGAAAACATAATAGGCCACAAATTAACCAGCTTGGGGCGCTTTCTGTGATGGTCACCTGGCCGTGCGCAAGGAGTTATAGAACCTTGAAGGGGAGATCTTTTCTATCTCTAATTACCTATATGTGTAAAGAACTCAAGGAAGGGGTTAGAACAGGGTCTTCTATCAACTGCTACGTATTGCTGTCTCGCAAACATCCCCCTAAACCCGCCGCATCGACAGCTTTGGGTGAGGGTGGGGTAGGAGGCACTTGCCGTGAGGCCGGGTTCCCGCACGAATTAGTCTCACAACAGGACCTAGGTCTCCTAGGGAGACGCAACTAGGCCAGCGAAATCGCAGCCAGGGAACCCCTGGCCCCCACTCGGGAGACAACCCGCCCGGCGCGAAGGGTGCATCTCCTGAGCCCCACGCCGGGAGCTGGAAGGCAGGCAGATGCGCGAGGCTTGGGAAGGGTGGGATCTTAAAAAAAAATCTTAAAAAAGAGAAATAAATTTGAACAAAACTAAACTACAAGCCCGCAGTTCTCCGCCG
The DNA here is from genome assembly GCF_002776525.5 of Piliocolobus tephrosceles. Classification (NCBI taxonomy): domain Eukaryota; kingdom Metazoa; phylum Chordata; class Mammalia; order Primates; family Cercopithecidae; genus Piliocolobus; species Piliocolobus tephrosceles. The sequence continues at coordinate 65,578,444 of NC_045447.1, read as the reverse complement.
AAAGCGAGGTGGGGGAGGAGGGGGCGGGAACGGCCGAGGCACTGAGAGTGGGGGATGAGAAACGAACTCTGTCCCCTGCACAGTCAGTGCCTTCGGGGGCTCCATGGCCGCGCACTCCCACCCTCAAGGTTTGGACTCCTAGGGGAGGGAGAGGACGGGAGGGAGAGGAGGATAGGTGGAGGGGGAAAAGGGACTTCTTTTCTCCTCCTGCCAGCGCCAGCTGGGGCAAACTTGAGCTGGCAAAGCACGAGAAAACTTTTCTTTGGAAAGTTTAGGTAGCGTAGTTAGTGGCGGAGGCGCAGGGCAAGCTAACAGTGCTGGGGTGGGTGTGGAGGGAGCGAGCTCGGTGCGATTAGGGGAGCGGAGAAGGGAGAGGGTGGCCAGGTCCCTAGGCGGTTAAAGATCCAAGTCTCTTAGGTCAGGTCTGTCCAAGGTCCCAGAGGCTTTGGGGGATCGCGTGACTGTGTGGAGTGTAAAAGATATTTCTTTAGGAAACAGACAAGGCAGGGCCAGGAGTTCCGCGGGGTTTTTTTTCCGTGCAGAAATCGCTACCCGGCGACGGCTCAGAGCGGTAGAGGGAAAGTCTTATCTGCCAGGGCGGGATTAGATCCGCCCGCCGAGGGTCCCAGTATCCCCCCGCCCAGCAAGGGCCGTGCGCGCGCCAGGGAGCTTCGGAGCGACGCGTAGTTTCGCGTCGTACGCGGTGTCTGGTCTCCACGCGTCACGTGCGCCCGCGGCCCTTGGCGGGGACTTTAGTGCTAGCGATCCGACAGAGCAGCCAGGACTTGGTTTTTGCGATGCCCTAACCTGGGCATTTATGCTGGGGGCGGAACGAAGTCGCCCAACCCAAGTTCTCCCTGCACCCTGGGAAGGAAATGTGGTGCGCCCGCTGGGGCGTGAGGCCGGCCGCCGCGGCCCATTCTACACACCTACTGGCATTCCGCTTTTCCTTACTGTGTGCCAGGGGAAGGCATAATTCAATTATATCATCCAACTGCAGCGCACACTTTTCCTCTTTTTCTTTGAGGGGAATTTTCCAATTCCCAAATAAATACCTATGACTCTAAAGCCGAGATGAGTTCTGTAGTAACTACCCCGGGTGACAAAAAAAAAAAAAAGACCCCAAGTTGGCTGTGAGTTTACAGCCTGAAGCAGCTTATTTAGGCTCGCTGAGCGCCCTTCCAAACGGCAGGACTCACGCTATTTCGGGAGAAGTTGGAGGGTGGAGAGAAAACAAGGTTATTTAAAGTGACTCCCAGAACGCAGCTTTCATTCCTTGACTCTTTAGGTGTCAGTGCCTCGGCTACGTTTTAGCACGGCACAGGCAGCCCAGCCTTTGATATTTAAGCCAGGCCAGCCCCCGGGTGAAACTACCTGTTGGGGGATTCCGCTGCCTAGAGCCCTTCTTCTTCTGCGCAATACTGGCAGCAGTGGGATGGCTCTGGGGGTGGCACGAGAAGGGAGAGGGCGGAAGAGCCGGGAGCAGCGGACAGTCAGTTGCATGTGGCAGTGCCTAGCGAAGCTGCTCCCGCGCCTCTCCTCGCTCTTTGAAAACTGGAAACAGCCCCCTGTGCTCTGTGCTGGGCCCCTGGCTGCAGAGATGGGCCCAAACTCCGCACGATTCTCTAAGTTCGGAAACCACGAAGCTTGCGCCTTCATGCGTGTCTAACATTAAAAAACAAAAAGCCTCCTGGCGGCTTCCTGGGCTCCCGCCCCCACCTTGCGCTCCAACACCCGGCACTTTTCCCTGTACCAAAATTCACTTTACTACTTCTTGAAATTCGGAAAACTCCACCGACGCTTGGACTCGCTGCAACCCAGGGGCTGCCTATAGCTCTCGCACGAGTTGCTTGAGGGAAATCACTCTGCTCTTGCGAGCAAACAGATCTCTGTATTTTTAAACAATCTAACTGAATGGGGGAGCGAAGCTAGCGAGGACAATTTGAGCAGTCTTGGTAGCCTGTTGGGAGAATTTTGGGAAGCTAGGGGCGTGGGGGTTTGGTCTCTCACAAGAACCTGTGGGAAGGACAGTTCAGGCCGGGCCCCGGGGCTGGAAGGCTCATTTGAGGAGAACATAGCCCAAGACTGGCACGTATTTAACAACCTTCTTTAGGGCAAACTCTGCAACGGAGCCCGCCCGACATTAAATTTAGGGGGTGTGGAGGCATAGACTGGGCTTAACCGGGAAATTTTCCCCGAGACGCCAAAGGCACTCCGCGTTGTTTCCCATGCGGGTTTCTGCGTTTTGATAGGGAACCCCACTCCGTTTTGGGAGCAGCGAAATTTTGAAGAGCCCCAAAGCGGGGCTCGTTTGGGGTCCAAAGGGAAGAAAAGACTTGATCTGTGGCTGGGGAACAGCGGCACTTTATTTCCTGGGGCATGCGCTCACATCCCCTATGGCCACAAAGCACCCGGCTGAAAACGAAATGCGGGCAAATATGAGGTAACTACGGAGAAGGAGGGAAGTTAGCCTCATCTTGTTTAGGATACTCGCTTTAACAGCGAGGACTGATGGGCTACGCGGAAAAAAGAATTTATTAGTGAGAATTTCTTGCATAGGGGTGAGGGTTGAGACTTCGAGCTAAAAGACGGCTCAGAACGCTTCCGGAGCAGCAGTCCCACCCGCTCTTAAAAAATCATCCTGTCATTATTAGCCTGTTTGGCCCTTAAGTCACACCCCCATTACCGGTCATCAGTGGCATTTCCCTTCCCTGTGTGCCCCTTTCCTATACCCACTCATCTGGGCTTTGGATTGCCCACGATCTCTCCCCGCCTGGAAAAACTCGTGCAAACTTGCCCTTCACCAGGCGTGCACGCACGGGTGGGCTTTCCCCAGGCGGGTCGTTTGGCGGCCCCGGGGACCTTTCTGGGCCTGGGAAACCGGGAGTATTTTCCAGCGCTCAGCCTCGGCGCTTCTGCATTATTTCGGTTCAGTCCCAGGGGCCCCGACCCAAGGATAATAAACAATGCCGCTTATTAGAGATACAAACGGGCACAGAAAAGAACCACACGGAAAAGCAAGCACAGAGGCATTTTAACAAGTGGCTAGGCATTCAGGGCTGCCTAGGAAAGTGACGCGTAATGTAAAACGAAGGGCATTTCTCTAAGAAAAAAAGCAGACTTTCACAGAATGCAGATTTTGTTAAAATGTAATGATTGGAACTATGTTTAGTTTGATTTTGCCTCTGGAGATCAGTCGGAGTTGTTGCTACCTGCCCTTGCCTCACTGCAAATTGCCACCCCCCCGCTGCTCCCAACTCCTAAACCTCCTTAGGGCGAAAGACCTGGGTGGGGGGTCTTCCAGGTGTTGGCAGGCTCTGATACCGTTATTCCAGATCTCTCAAGAATTGAAAACACGACCTCCTCTTTAGAAAGGGACAACACGGGCTTTAGGGGGAGATGGAGAATATCAGGCGCTGCCTGATGATTCAGAGATACAAAAAAATTCCTCTTTCTTTTTAAAATGTAAATGCAGATACCTTCTGGGCCCTGACCGTGAGAGTGGGGGCTAGGGATTCCTCCCCGGGTGCGGGTGTAACCAATTTCTGGTCTGCCCATGGCCTTGGGAAAGGGCCTCCCATCTGCTTCCAACACCCCCCTTACAACGTCAGAAAATCTTTCTGCCTGCAAATATTGGCACAAAGCTGTTACGACAGGCGGTGCTGCTTTAAATAGGAAGGAGACTGCGGGGCAAAAAGAAAGTGGCAACCTTCCTACCCACTAGACTACCTGCCTCCCATCCCCCAAAGGCCAAGCTTTGACCAAGGAGACTTGGAGGAAAATCTCCCGTTCTGAATAGGGTAGGAAATGAATCAGCTATGTGTTCCAGGAACAAATCTTTAGTTGGTGTTCAGGAGTTGGAGTGCATAAAAACAGGTATCTCCAGACCAGCTGCTAAGCAAGGAGGGGATCATGTCTGGGCATCTGCACCTCCTATGGTCCAGTCTCCCCACTTTGTTTGGTTGTTGTTAAGATAAAATTTATGCTGGAAGAAACTTCAGAGGTGTTTTAGCCCAATTCTTGTGGGCAGTAGGTTCCTTCTGAACTTTGCCGAAAGTAATTTGTCCAAAGGGCAGCTCTGCTCCTGGATGTGCCTACGGAGGCCTGGTCTCAACAGCGCCAACCCTGTGCCCCATACAGAACTCTCATCCTAGGGAACTGGGCTAGGGCTGGCTGTGTCTGGGCCAGGGATGCCTGGACCTTGAATCACACCCCTTCAGCCTACCAAGGGCATCTCTCCTGTTAGGAAATGATCATGGTGCCAACTGCACTCAAGGAACAGCTCAAACCTTCTTTTCCCAGCTCCCACCCTAAGCTGATGGCCTTACACAGTGTTCACACATTATTTGTTTCCTGATTTTATTTCTGAACTTGCTTTAGAACTTATTCGGCTATCTCCAGCCCTTGCTGTCTATCCGAGATGACAACTTCTCCTAGAAAGAGTTTCTGTCTAATGAACTCAAAGTTAAGAAGCCTCCTCTTGCAAAGACTGTGACTGAATTTTAGAAGGTATCTCAAGCATTTTGGGCGGTGAGCATGTTGTCCTGTCCTTCTCACCATTTTTCAAATCAATTGGCTTGTGTCTCATTGCTTTACAGATAAAGAAACTGAGGCACGGGTTCCTTCCTATGCAGGCCTTTGAAAAGCAGCTACTATGTTTACATAGATTCCAAGGGACTTGACTTACTAAAAGGCATACATGGATATGAGAACAGAGTGTGCAGCAGACCCTGGGTGTCTTGATTTGAGGTCCCATTTGCCCACAGTTCTGAGGGAAGTATATAGCTAACAATAAACTACTGTTTAGTGAGCATCAACTGTGTGCCAGATCACGTACCATGCCAGACATGTTACATAAGTCATCTTCGCAGCAACGCTAAAGAGCATCATTAGCGCCAATAAAATTTAAAAAAATAAAATTATAAAAGGAATACATGCATACATCAAGGTACTTCAAATAATACAAAACAGCATACAATGAAAGTAAAAGCCTCCTACCCTGCTCAGTCTCCTGGAATTACACTGATATTTTTCATTTCTTTGCTGGTGTATTTGTATATATAATAGATGTTATCATTATTTTATGAGTGTGGAGTTGGGAGGCTCACCACCAAGATAACGAACCATGGCTACCTGTCTCCAGGCTCAACACTCCCCAGTACTCTACATTAGCTAAGATGAATGTGGAAACAAAGAAGTGAGTGAGACCACAGGTAAAAGGAAGAGTCAGGTCAGAGTTGACATCACCGCTTCTTTTCCACTGTTCCTCCTGCCCCTGCCTGGCTCCTGAGACAACAGGCTCCCTCAGTGTATGTAATCTGATGATCTTTTGTGGTGGCTGCATTTCTTCCAGGCCTTGGTGCAACTGGACAAGCAAGTGTATCCATGCTCTGTCACCCGGGCCCTCAGTGCTGTTTCTGCACTGTACCATGTCTGGTCCTGAGGCAAGCCTCTAAGTTTTAGATTTCACTGCTCATCTCTCAGGGTTGTTGAGAGGCTCCAATGACAGACAGGGAAAGGACTGTGTAAACTTGGAATCTCTCTATGTAAACATATAGCTGCTTTTCAAAGGCCTGCATAGGAAGGACCCTGTAGCCTTTCCCTTTGGAACACAGGAGTTTCAGGAGTCTTTGCGAAAGAGTACGTTTTTGACATCTGAGGGTTTGCATTGTGTCCATCTGTGTCTACAGGGGCAGGGTTAGGAGTATGTCTTAAAGTAGAAGAGGATGCTCATTTATTACTGAATCTTTGGAGTCGGGAGACTTTGACAAGGGTAAAGTGGATTTCTTTCTGCTGGAGGGAACACAGAACCAAGCTGGTGAGGTTACAAGGAGGCAGTTATCCTGCTTGGGGTGCACCGTGGGTTGGTGAGAATATGGCAGAGGTATGGTGAAGGTGCTGAAGCCTGTCCCTTTGGGTAGGTAGCTACTACCAAAAGCTGTCCTTAGACTATAGGGGCAGGCCGAGGGTGGTAAGGGATAGGTCCTGGCTGCGTGAGCTTCCTAGAACATGTTATTTAATTTGTTTCTGATTGTTTTTGTGCGTGGAAAGGGGAAGGATATTAAAGGATGAATGTGACAGTTCTTCTGGGAAGCTGGTCCTGTTCTATAGGGTTCTTCATTCAGGAAGAATGGCTGAAAACATCTTGAGTTCAGAGGCCTGCAAGTGAGAACAAATGGTAGACCAGTGCTAGGGTCTCCTCGGCAGAGCAGGGGAGGTCCTGGAGAGGGGTCTCTGAACTGCTGCATCCCTGCACCCTGAGAATCTGAGCATGAGGAGGAAGCAGAAAATGGCTTTAAGGCAAATGAAGGGTTCTGGGGTCTGGTTCCAATGAGAGAAACTGAAAGGAGGTAAGTCAGATTTTTCTTGACGGCCCAGTCAGGCTTCGTTCTTCAATGCCTGTCAGGACTAAGGCTGCTGCGCCCCCTGGTGTCCGACTGGCCGCCGACGCCAGCGAGCTGCCGTGGAGACCCGCAGGCGGCTGGACCCGGGGACCAGCTGGGAGGAGTCCACGGGTCAGATGCCTTTTCTTCCATTTGCTAAGGGAGTTGAAGTTGAAATAGCCGTTGCTTTCTCAACTCTAGAGTCCAAATAGAGACTCTAGTGGAGAGCGAGAGGGGTTTTGTCTTTTTTTTTTTGCATGCAATTGAGGCAGACAGGACAATGCCGGTTTAGAAGTAGCCTGGTGCGGTGGGAAGTACGCTGATCTGAAAGAAAAGACCTGCATTTTAGGTGGAGAGCTGGTCTGGGGCAAATCAATTAAAATTTTCCAACCTCCCCTTCTTTGTCTAAAAACCAAAGGGGTTACAGTAAGATGTCTGTAAGGTCTTTTCTGAACTCTAATGTTGATTGGGATTTACTAGATCACCAATACACTGCACCCTATTTTCTCAGACCCTTGCAAATTTGACATTATTTTTTCAATCTACATGCAGGTGCAAATGTTATGTTTCAGCATCATGAGTTCCCTAATTGTGAGCAAAGATTTTAGTGTCTCCTTTCCTTTTAAAAATGAAAATATACCTCTTTTCAGCACAGAACCTCCCTCACCACCACCTTTTGTGGAGCCTCCTGCAAGAAAGCTGCAGAGTGAACAGGGCTTCAGTCTCTGCTCTGTTTCTTTTAAAAATAAAGTACTAAAGTATTGTGCTGGAAATTGTGCTACTAAGTGTTACATGTGGTAGGTGTGAATATATGCTTCAACAGTTCCAGGCATAAGACCAAAATCTTCCCCAGAATTAGCAGAGTTTTCAGTTATAATCTGGCTAACATTTTTCTACAAATAGGTACATAGACCAATTTGAGAGTACGTTCTCTCTAAGGGGCTACATGGTTGGGTTTCCATTGAAATTTAGGGCCATCCCTTGTACAGTCAGGTGATTTTTTTTAAGTGGGATCAGCCCTGGGGAATGATTATATAGTCGCTGAGGGTTTTTCTCTCCTAAAACCTCCAAGTCTAGTTTCTGAGGTAAGCAGTCTGTTATATCTCACGGCAGTTTCTTCCTTCAGCGTTGCATTTAAATGGTTCTCTCTATGTAATGGGTAGTGTGTGTGTGTGTGTGTGTGTGTGTGTGTGTGTGTGTGTGTGTGTG